>NW_010257410.1:0-31081 GCF_000690775.1 Eurypyga helias
AGCTGGAGAAAACCCCTAAGAGCACGGGCAAAGCATGGTCCTGCACCGGCGTGCGGAGGAGCATAGCTGGGTGCTGCGGGCAGGGTCGGGGTTGGCCCATCAGCTCCCGGTGCTGCCTCACCAGCCTGGATCCTGCGCTGCAGGTGGAGAGTGGGTTTTGCCCCGGTTGCGGCTGCCTGGGAAGCACTCAGCGGCCTGGTAAAGCGGTGTGGAAGGCTGGACAGCATTTGAAGAGCTGCTCTTGCAGCCCTCCTGCAACACCCAGGGATACATCTCTCCCCATCCGTGTTCCCCCAAGAAGCACGTCCTGAGAAACCGGCTGCCTCGGCAGGTTTTGGGGGTGAGCGATGCAATAGAGGCGTTTGTGTTTTTGGCATTCCTTGAGTGCCTTTCGGCAGCTGCTCGGGGAGGAGGATGTGCTCCGACACGCTCAGCTATTTAAGCAGGAGCAGCCCTCTCCCTGCAAAGAGAGATTGCTCCTCGGAGGGTGGGTGCTGATGGGTCTCTGCCTCTGCTTGTTGCTTGCTCTTTTCCTGCCTTGGGCAAGGGATCCAGGAACGATGGCAACGTTGTCCTCGCGACCAGACAACAGCTCTGGACCTTTGTCTTAGAGACGTCTCTGCGAGAGGGTGTGAGGAGAGCCTTGATGGCGTGGTATGTGCTCTGATAGTAGTTTCTTGGGGCAGATCATCTTGGCGTGTATCTTGGTTGCTGGAAAGGTCTCAGGGTTCAACGAGGCAGCCTGGAGAGGTCCAGACCTTGTTTTTGAGCCAGCCCAGCCCCCAGGAAAGCTGCAGCAGGAGGTGGTGCACCCTGATGTCAAAGCAAGGGGAGAAGCTGGGTAAAGTGCAAAAAAAAAGGGGGAATTGAGAAATTAAATCTGTGCCGGGATTGATGGGTGGTGTAGAGCGAGTGTCGCAGCGCCCCTGAAGCATTCCCTCAGCACCCATGGGTGATCGTGCAGCACCCTGTGTGTGCTAGGTGACTGCAGAGAAGTGCAGCAGGTCGGTGGTGGATTGACCAAAGAGGGTACAAGAATCCAAGCCCGGAATCTCTGCCCAAATCCTCTTAGTTTAGTTCTTTCCATGGTGTCTGCAGGTGGTAGGAAAGAGAGTAAGCTTGTCAGTCGGTTAAACTGGCTATACAGTGGATTTTCTCTGGCAAAAAAGTTCAGGAGACCTGTAGAAAAAGCTTGAAAATTACTTCTGCTATGCGGTTTGCAATTGGAAACAGAAAAGGGAAAAGGCTCTCTGAGGAGAAGTGTTTGCTGCTGCTGAAGAGCACCTGAGTGCTGCCCCAGAGGGGGACACCTTCACCCCATGGCCCCGCAGGTACCCAGCGTCTTCGCTTCTTTGAGGTTCTTCGGTAGCCAGAGCCCAACGTGGGCTTCTTCCAACATGGGGCTGCTGGAGTCTCCTGCTTTGCAGTCCTTGGTTGTCTGGCTGCCTTGTCCCGGCTCCTTTGAACCTTTTTGCCCTCACGGAGCAGATGGTGAGGCAGAGGGTCCAGCAGACCACGCACTCCAAGGATTTATGATCTCCCTCCTATCTTCTCCGGCAGTAATTTCTTTACGTGTTCGAGTGTGGCTTCCCAGGACCACCCAGGAGTAAACGAATTTTGGAGATGCAGAGAAATGAAATTAAATTCTTGTGCTGGTTCCCCTTTAAAGGTCAGTGTGGAAATGGTTGCCCAGGATATTTAGTTTGAAGCAAGTTGGAGTGGCTGTCACAAAAATGGAAGGTTCTGCAAAGGGCTCTGGAGCAGCGTGGGATGGTCCAAGGGCAGCAAATTCTCAAACCAGATGGTTTTGGATAAGAAATTGCCCAAAACACCTGAGATAAGGTTCAGAACACCCAGCACTTCCCTAAACCGCTTCCAAAGAATGGAAAGGTGCTACCATGGCACTTCAGAAATAGTTGTTGGGGATCTGGGTGTTTGAAATTACTTTGTTTTGATGATGCAGCAGAGGAAGCATCTTTCTTTTTTTCTAGCTTCATCAGGGGTGTAGACCTGACCCTGAGGAGCATGAGAGACATTTAAGCAGAGCAGCGTGAAGGGCTCGAAACTGCGAGAGACCGAGAGGTGAAGAGCCGTGGAGGACTCCCACCTCTGATCCTGGGCAGAGTAAGCAGGGTCTGTGAATGCCTCTGGACTCCTGCCTTCTCCTGTAGAAACATGGAATTGTTTAGGTTGGAAAAGACCTTTAAGATCACAGGATCTATCCACTAACCCAGCAGTGCCCAGCCCCCCACTCACTCCTGTCCCCAAGCACCTCGTCCACACGGCTCTGAAACCCCTCCCGGGATGGGGACTCCACCACCTCCCTGGGCAGCCCCTTCCAACGCCTGACAGCCCTTTCCGGGAAGGAATTGTTCCCCACAGCCAACCTCCTCCTCCCCTGGCACCACTTGAGGCCGTTCCCTCTTGTCCCATCGCTTGTCCCTTGGGAGAAGAGACCCACCCCCCCTCTGCACCCCCCTTTCAGGGAGTTGTGGGGAGCGATAAGGTCTGCCCTGAGCCTCCTCTTCTCCAGGCTGAACCCCCCAGCTCCCTCAGCCGCTCCCCACAGGAATTGTCCTCCAGCCCCTTCCCCAGCTCCGTTCCCTTCTCCGCACACGCTCCAGCCCCTCAGGGTCTCTCTTGCCGTGAGGGGCCCAAACTGACCCCAGGATTCGGGGTGCGGCCTCCCCAGTGCCCAGCGCAGGGGGACGATCCCTGCCCTGGTCCTGCTGGCCACACTGTCCCTGGTACTGCTGGTATCTGTCCTGCTGAGGTCTGCTTCCCTCTTTCACCCTCAGAAGCACTAAGAACACCACCTCGAGGTGTCCCAGCCAGCTTTCCTCAGCCCTTAGCCTTGTCCTCAGAAAGGTAAAAATAGGAAGGGGCTCTGGGAGCAGCCGGTGCAGCTCCAAGTGACTGTTCTGTGATAGTAACTACGGGAGCCGGGACTCTGTGGCGTCTGAAGAAATCGCTTTGATGGGGTTTCTTGGCAAACCCATTCCCTGTGCCCCTGACGGAAGGGCATCGGCATGCGGGCGCTTCACCAGAAAGGTTAGAAAGATCCATTCACCAACTGAAGACACTGTTTGCTCCCTAAAGCCCTTGGGGCTGGAGGAGCGAAGCAAAAAAATGACCCCGCTGACAGCTTTGCGTGTCCTGTGTTTTGTATCGAGAGAGTTCTTTGCATTCTGCGCATACCCTACGTGCCGTGCCACTTCCAACCCCCCTGCTTCAAAGGAAAGCTGACATCTCCTCTTCTTCCCCAGCAAGGAGCTCTGGAAAGTGGATTTGAGACATTCCTGACTCAAAACAGGGAACTTGCCACCCCTGACAGGCTTTTAGGAGATGCTGGGTAGCCGTGTCCACCGCTTCCCTCTGTAACTGCTGCACCAACCCAAATCCTTGTGCGTTTCTAGGAGCTTCCAGCATGGGTCTGCACCCGCTGCCGGCTGTGAGACTACAGCCACCTCCATCCCAAGCAATCCTGGCTTGTCTGGGGCTGGGAAACATGACACAGGGTGCTCAAGGAGCAGGCACATCCATCCAGGAGGACACACTGATCGAATCAGCGGGTGACCGTGCATGAGCTTGATCCCACCCTAAAGCCAAATGGTTCAAACCCAGGATTTTTCCAGGTGCTCAGTCTTTCCTGAGAAGGAAAACAGCGTTAGTGCTGGAGCATCATCACCATGTGCCCTGCATCCCTGGCTCCTTCCTGCCCGTTCTGCCACAGAGCTCTGAGCTTTTACCTTTTGGTTTTCCTGGGAACTCGGATAATTCATCACTTGTAAAGCGTGCTGGGCTCTTTTTGGAACGCAGTGCTAGGGGAACCGCTGGCATGAACTTTATTTAACCCACTTCTGAGGAAAACCAGTAACTTCTTCGAAATCTATATATACTTAACCCTTGCCTGACTTCCAGTTACTTGCAGTAGCATCATTCTGCGGCTTGTGTCTCTGTTTTTACAGACATGGAATGGTTTGGGTTGGAAGGGAACTTAAAGATCATCTAATTCCAACCCCCCTGCCATGGGCAGGGACACCTTCCATAGCCCAGGTTGCTCCAAGCCTCATCCAGCCTGGCCTTGGACACTTCCAGGGATGGGGCATCCACAGCTTCTCTGGGCAACCTGTTCCATATTTGTGCAGAGAAAAAGGGGAAGCTGGGTCTTGAGTGCAGTGAAATCCCCGTGGAAGCGACCGCGGGAAGAGCTGGGCACCGGGAATTGCCGGAGGCAGGTGCGAGATCGCTCTCGCCTTGCACAGTTAATTACAGGGGTTGATTTCTGTTTGTTTGCTCCTGGCGCTTGCAGGTTGTGCACGGGTTTAATAAGGATCTGAAAGCGCCGGGGTTGGGCACAGGGGGATCTGGGCGCAGAAGATCTCTTCGTCCCGCTCATCGCCTGCTTCCCCTTCTGCCAGACCCGCGCCGCTCCTCATCCCAACGTGCCCAGAACCTGCCAAGTTGTGCCTGGTGCTTTTATTCTTTTAAAATAGGTTTAAACTCCAATTCCTCTTCCTTGTGTGTTCTCCAAGCGGTGCCGAAGCCCTGCAGCGACGTGACAAAGGGCTGGACACCCTTCTTGTAGCAGGAACCAGACCCCCAGGGTGGGTACCCCTTGAAATGTGGGGGAGCTTCTGCTGCAAACAGAAGACCTCTCGGCTCTGTGCTGGTTTGGCTGTGGCTGAGCAGCTCCTGTCACGCAAAACGATGATTTTAAAGCATCTAACACTGAGGAGTTTGTCTTTAGTTCCCTTTCAGCTGCAAAAGAATCCTTCTAAAGGTGAGCTAAGGAGGCCAGGAAGTCTGGGAGATTCTGAAAGTTTGCGTTCTGCCACTTTGTGAGATAAACCCTCTCCGGCAGCGTGAGCCGGCCTGTTAGACATCGCAGCCTGGCGTCCTGTGAATGAATTAGCTGCTCCTCTTCCTCCCCCAGCCTCTCAGGTTAGCAACAAAATCCTGCGAAGCAGAGGTTGTCCGTAAAATCACAGAATAACGGTGATTTCTGCGTGCCTGGAGATGGCATCTCCGGCAAAAAACCCAATCACATCATCCTCACGGATCAGCCTTCCTGAACATAACCACCTTAGTGGCTGGGGATGGGTGGTGATCAGTACAGGTTAATTTAATAAATCTCTCCTCCCAGGGCATGTCTGTGTGCAGATACACATGAAACCATGCGCAGCAGCTTGTCTTCGTGGGGTGAAGGTGCTCTTGGTCTGGGAGAGGTTTTGCAGCTGCATGCTAATCTCTCCTGTGTTTCTTTTAAGCGTCCTTTCTCCCGGCACTGCGGAAGGTTGTTCCTCTTTCACGGTGTTGCAAGGGCTCAGGGGACCTGGGCTTGATTCCATGAGAAATGTCTGCAAGTCTGATCTGCCTGGGCCCTGGTTTCCAGTCCTCTGGTCGCGTTTCTCTGGGAAGAGGTTCCCAGAGAAGCTGTGGATGCCCCATCCCTGGGAGTGTCCAAGGCCAGGCTGGATGAGGCTTGGAGCAACCTGGGCTATGGAAGGTGTCCCTGCCTGTGGCAGGAGGTGGGTCTGGGTGGACTTTAAGGTGCCTTCCCACCCAAACCAGTCTGTGATTCCATGATACAATGAAGGTTGGGTTTTTTGGTGCTTCCCAGATGAGTGTGGCCGTCGGACCTTCCTCTTCCCACCTCTCCTGGACTCTAGCTTCCTCACCCTTTATTTGCCTCTCTGTTATGACTCTCAGCCCCTGAGCAGGCCATATCTTGCTTCTCCATCCATAAAGTCTAGCGGATTCCTGACCCGCTTCCCTGCTGTCTGCTGGAAGGAGGAGAAATGGTAATATCCAACCATTGATTTTCCTGCCTGATAAAAATTCCCTCTCCTGTATTTGTGTCGGAGCTTTATACATCCTCTGCAGCCACCCTCATCGACCCCCAAGGCTTTGCTGACAGCTGGGGCAGGAACATCGCCGGGCAGCGAGTGCCTCAGTTTCTATATAAACTGATTAAACCCACCAACAGTGTTAAATGAGTTTAATTTCCTTAATTTCCTCTGTGGGCTGGTGCGCTGGGGTGTAGATCCAGCAGCCTGCAGAGTGTGTGTAAGCAGCTGGAGGTGGGATGCGGTCCTGCGAGCTCTGTTGGCAGGACTCTGGATTTGGAAATGCCTCTCCTTGAGGCTTGCAGGGTTTGACCCCAGGGAGGAGTTGGCCCTGGGAGTGCACATGACTGAGGTTGTGGAATGGGTGTCCCCTTGAACCCCAAATTTTTGGAGAGGTGTACAAAGAACAACCTTGAGAAGGGGGAGAATAGCATCCGAGTACTGGGGAGGTGTGTGCCCTGGGGAGAGGGCTGACTGCTGCCTGTTGAGCTCTCCTGGAAGGAGGTGACGGCATGGCTGAACTTCTGGGTGTCACCTGGGTGTCACCATCCCTGCACCTGCTGGCTTCACCAGCCATTTGCTCCCCTTATTTGCACCATGGGGCTGCCCTGAATCCCTGCTTATAGCACTTCCAGAAGCATCTCTGGTGACTGGTAACCACCTTGTACCTTAAATAGGCTTTTTTTTCCCCTTGTCCTTCCCACATACCCTCCTGGAATCATGCTTTTCCCTGATTGTGGATCTTCTCTGATGTTTCCATCCTGCGTCTATCCCCGAGTTAAGACCTAAAGGGAGCTGGGCTGAAGTTCAGAGCTTTGCAAGGCAGCTTGAGGCTGATCCTACCTGCCTCAGCTTGGCTTCCCGAGATACCTTCATCCTGCCAAGCTTCTGGCTGATCCTGGTTTTATTGATTTGTGTGGGTCACTGCCAGCCCCTGGCCGATGATGTGCCCCTGGCTGGTGAGAGCCCACAGTCCTGGGCAGCGTGACCATGTCTCACTGCTCTCTGCTTTTCCTTTGCCCTCCCCAGGGAGATCAGACTGCGGAACTACGAGCCCGTGGATGAGGAGCTGAAGAAGAGGAAGCTGCCGCAGGCCAAGCCAGCCTCAGGTGGGTGCAAGCGGGAGAGTGGGAGGCTAGACGAGGGAGCACAGATGCAGAAGCGTTGCCAGCAGTGGTGCTGGTGCCTGTGGTGAGGGAATGAGGCAGCACTTGTGGGCAGGAGGACAAATAAACCAGCACCAGACTCTGCATCCAGCTGTCATGCTGCAAAATGGGTGGGTTATACCTTTTCCTTCCGAAAATCAAGCGGCTTGGAAACCTCGGTGTTCCTCCTCGCTCCAGCCCAAGGTGGAAAAGCCACCAGCACGTACACCAGGAGTGGTAGGTCCTAGGAGATGAGTGTCTGCATCCCTGGAGGGTGCTGGCATGTCTGAGCAGCCGTGGTGGGAGCGCCGGAGTTCTCCCACCGCTGCTGGGCGAGCGTGGTGCTTGCTTCATCATCCCCTCTCGCCCCTGGGGACTGCACACCCTGCCTTGCACAAGTGGGGGGTGTGTCGGAGCACACCGAGCCCGGCCCCAAACCGAAGGGTTGATACTCAGAGGAGCCAGGAGGATTCTTGAGGAGATTCAGCCTGGTTTTTTGTTTGAATTACCTTTAAACAAATATTAGTCATGAGTCCGAGGCGTTCAGCTTAGTTCTTAGCACTGAACCTCCGCCCAGCTCTTGAGGGGGAGGCAAAGGGTAGACGTTCCCTTGATCTTGAAATGTTGAGCCCTCCTGGAATAGATCTCTTTAAAAGTGCCCCAAATAGAAAGGCTGCCTTTGGGAGCACGGCAGAGATCTGGTAGGTAGGAATGCTGACGCTGTGCTTTCTTTATCCCTCTGTAAAAGTTTAAAACTCTTCCCGGGCGTGTGGTTTGGAATTGGGAACGGCAATTTTGACCACTTCCAGTAAAACACGCGCTCTCTGCCAGCCCTTCTTTGGAGCTGCAATGCCCATCGGCTGCAGTTCCTGTGTCTGGAGTAACCAGCGTCGGGCACTTCATGCAGAGGATGGAGGAGCTGGGACACGGAGTGGATTCATATTAAATGGGCCTTTGCTGGAGCAGCATCCGTCCCCCAGGGATGTGCTCCCTGTGCCCACATCCCCTCCTTGCACAGATCCCTTAGTTGAAGAATGGAGGGCTGTTTACCCCGCATGCTTTACCATTATCCCCAGTATCGACCAGTTGGAGTGAGCCCAGAAGAGGCCCCAGAGATGCTCCGAGGGCTGGAGCCCCTCTGCCATGGGGACAGGCTGGGAGAGTTGGGGGGTTCAGCCTGGAGAAGGGAAGGCTCCAGAGAGACCTTAGAGCTCCTTCCAGTGCCGGGGAGGGCTACAAGAAAGCTGGGAAGGACTTTTTCCAAGGGCGGGGAGTGACAGGACAAGGGGGGACGGGTTTAAACGGGGAGAGGGAGGTTGAGATGGGACATCAGGAAGGAATTCTTCCTGCAGAGGGTGGGGAGCACTGGGACAGGTTGCCCAGAGAAGCTGTGGATGCCGCATCCCTGGGAGTGTTCAAGGCCAGGCTGGATGAGGCTTGGAGCAACCTGGGCTATGGAAGGGGTCCCTGCCCATGGCAGGGGGTGGGACTGGGTGGGCTTTAAGTTCCCTTCCAACCTCAACCATCCTGGGATTCTGTGATCTGCAGACCTTTACGTAAGGTCTGGGCTGGAGCTTGATTCCTCTGAGGTGTCCCACATGGTGGCCATGTACTAATTCTAGTTTAAGCACCTGTGGGGGAGCTGATCCCTGCAGGTCTTACGAAAAGAGGACTTAAACCCAACAAACTTCTTGCTGCCATTGCTGTTTGTGGTGTTTCATGGTTATTGGGTTTGCATCATTTTCAGATGATGTTTAGGAGTCTCTGAAAGGGTTTGGGTGGTGGAGGGATGTACTTGCTCGTATGCACTGCACTGTGAAAGCAAAGACATTCCAAGGGGCTTTTAGAAAGTCTTTTGGGAAGCAAGCCCAGAGCTCTAGTATGTTTCTCTGTGCTTCACCTCCTTGGTGTCCTGCCGCTGCGTCCTGTGCTGATGCTGGTCCTGTTTCCCCATCTAGTGGAAGACAAGGTGAAGGACCAGCTGGAGGCCGCCAAGCCGGAGCCCATCATTGACGAGGTGGTACGTATCTTCAGAGCTGCTGTGACGGGTGCATCTGTCTGCATCCAGAGCCTGCAGCTCTCCCTGGCTGTCTCCTTTTCTTCCCTAGGATCTGTCAAACCTGGCCCCCAGGAAGCCGGACTGGTGAGTGACTGCAGAGCCCTGCTCCTGGGAAAGAGGTGTTGGCATCAGTGGTGGGTCACTGTCACCTTGAGGTGGTCCAGGTTGGGTTAGAAGTGCTAGAAATGGGAAACCCTGCCCTGCTATGGAGGGAGACACAAGGCACGGGGCTGTCCTCCCGCTTCCTGCATACACTAAGACTCTACTGATCCCTTTGGGATGCTTGTCACCATGGTGACCTCAGAGAGAAGGGATGCTCTGGACATCAGCTTGGTTTGACCATGAACCTCCTTGGTGGCAGAAAATACTCTGCTTCATAGTGCTCATCAGAGAGAGAAGGAGTTTCTCTGCTGGGAAAGGCGTAACGTGGCCCCTGCATCCACATCTGCCTGGAGCAAGGATTTGTTCTGACCTTGTCACTCTCCTCCCCAGGGATTTGAAGCGAGATGTCGCCAAGAAACTGGAGAAGCTGGAGAAGAGGACGCAGAGAGCCATCGCTGAATTGATACGTGCGTCACCGTGCCGCAGGGCTGGGGTCACCGGTTCTTCCAGAGGGATTACACACCCAGTCCGTGCTGGAAGCTTGGTGCCTTGCTGTTGGGCCAGGGAGGGGCTGGCAGAGCTTGCTCCCCTTCCCAAAAGGGTCTGTGGAGCTCTCGGTCCCAAGTGGCTTCCCCGAGGTGGCTTGCGCAGTGGGGAGGGGTGATCTGTGGGCTTGGGGGCTGCAGTTCAGGTCCTGTGCCGTGTGGGTTCCCCGGTGTCTCTCAGCCTCTGCTGTTTCTCTTGCAGGAGAGCGGTTGAAAGGCCAGGAGGAGGAGTTGGCCTCTGCTGTCGAGTCAGCAAAACAGGAGGGAAGTGACTCCGACTGAGGAGTTCCATCCGGCAGCCTCAGATCTGCCTCTGCCAGTGCCGCTGATCCCACCGTGCTCAGGTAGAGGCACTGCGTTGGGACACGCTGCTCACCAGCCCTTTGCCAGAAGCCCCCGAATCCTGCTGTGCCTGAAGGAGAGGGCCCATCTCCCCGCTGTCCTCTCGGACTATGGCCATCGAGGAACGCTTCACAGACAGCTTTTTGGGACCTTGGGGAGCTGATGGGAGCAGGACAAACACCCACATTAGCTTGAACCTAGGCTGCCCGGACTCAGAACAAGGAAAATGTGGGCAAAAGGGCTACCAGAGAAGGTAAATTCAGGCCAACTCTCCCCTCCTTAGCGTGATGGCTAAGCAAGCAGATGCCCGCACAGCCTACAGCAGCTCTTAGAGAAGGCTGCACGACCATTTCCCAGGGGACTGATGCCCCCATTCCTGCACAGAGATGCCTTTTCCAAGGTGTCCCTGTGCAGAAGGAGCTGGTGTAACTTCTGTGCAGGGAACAATGAGATCTCTCCCTCTGGAGAGCAGGCCGGGAGTATTTGGGAACATCCACGTTGAGCCCCAGGAGGTGGAGAGTGCAGGGGACCTGTTGGCTGCTCCATGTGCGGGTGAGGTTAACGTGGGGTTTGTTCTGTGCCCTCGAGTTTCCCAACCCTCCAGGCTGTGCAGCGTGTTCCACTCCTCAGCATGTTTTATAGTTGGCAAAGTTTGTTGTTAACAAATCTTTTTGTAATAAAATAGTCCCGCGGCGGAAGAAATTATCGCTTGTTCTGCAGAGAACTGGATGGAGGCAGCTCGCTTCGTCTCCCTTAGGTCTGTGGGGACTTCCAACCGCTGTTTGCCAGTCCCTGTCCCCTTTGCTCCCCTGGGATGGGGAGCAGCGGGCTCAAGCTCATGTAATTTTGACGTGGCTGAGCTGTAGCTACAGCGGGTCCATGCCCGGGCTGGAGCTGGGCCATGGCTGGCGCAACCTGGGGTGATGCCAACCCCGTGCTGATGCCAACCCCGTGCTGATGCCAACCCCGTGCTGCTGGAAGAAGCGAGTGGGTGGGATGCTGCAGAGCTGACCCTGTGTCTTGCCTGGGAACAGGCTCTTGGAGATCTTGCAGGATGAGTGTCTTGGCCAGGCTCGATTGCACGGGCTCCTGAATCCTGTGTGTTTGATTCCAAAGCGTTTCTGTCCCGAGGTGAAACATGTGGTGCGGATGGCTCTGACAGCGGTGTTTACAGAGGGCTTCGCCTGTGATAAAAATAGCTGTTCCTGTTAACGCACGTGTCCTGCTGCTTTTAAAAGCCTGTGGAAAAGAGCTGCTGAAGGGGGGGAGAGGCCTTTCACGTGGCAGCAGCCCACCTTGGAGCAGGACGGCATTTCTGGGTTTGCCAGTGCCTTGGTGGCTGGATTTGCCATCTCAGGCTGTCACCGGCTAGGCCAGGTCCCCACGCGGGACCGGATCGGGCTAAATACAGACTGGTGGATGCTTTCCACCTTCCAGAACCCCATTGCTGCTTCCAGGTGATGGGCTAGGAGCAAAAATCTGGAGAAACGCCCTCTCGTTC
This sequence comes from Eurypyga helias, assembly GCF_000690775.1. Lineage (NCBI taxonomy): Eukaryota > Metazoa > Chordata > Aves > Eurypygiformes > Eurypygidae > Eurypyga > Eurypyga helias. The sequence goes on from NW_010257410.1 coordinate 11,544, forward strand.
CTCCAGGTTCCGTGCACAAAGGGCAGCCCCAGTGGCTTCCCCTTTCCCTTGGCTGTTTCTTCCTGCTGTTCTGTCCCTGCTCTCTCCTTGCCCTCGGGCTGGTGCTTGTCATCCCTTGGAGGGGCCCTTTCCCAGGTGGGTGGGGCCAACAAGGAGACGGACATCCCGGGGAGACCCGCACCCACCCAGGCCAGTGGGTATCCAGCACCAGGCTCCAGTGTTGGTGTGTGGTTGTGGGGTCCCTCCGGATGCTCTTGCGGAAAAGCCCCCGGGATAAAAGCCCGGCCATCTTCCCCAGGGTCTATTTTTGGGGCTGTTTTTATTGTTTTGACCTATTCTTCCCTCACCCTTCTGGGTCAGACTGTTTGTGGACAAGAAAACCAAGATCTGTCACCGGTGTGAAGGCGCCACCCAGGCACCCCGTGCCACTCTCGGCCGTCAGGTAATGCTGCCCTGTGGGTCCCTCATGGAAAATGGGGACGGGGGGACCTGGCGTTCGGGGACATCCTTGGCACCCGTGGTGATGCTTGAAGGATGCTTAGAAGTGAAAAGGACCCCCCCAACTCGTGACAGTGGTGGCTTCTCCACCGACAACCGCTCATCGATGGCTCCACCACGCGGGTGGAGTTGGGGTTGGTTGTTAGCGACGGGGGCTGTCGCACCCCTTCAGTTCTGTATTGGGAGGGAACTCGGGGAGCGTGAACACACACCCCCTGTGGAGCCGTGGCCTCGTCTCCATGAAATGCCCTGTAGATGTCACCAAATCTCCGTGCGTAAACCCGCGTCTGGTTAGTCCCGGCGTCTGGACGCTGCGCAAAGCCCAACTTTGCATCGCAGCCTCTCGGGCCGGGATGCTGCCGCGCCCCTCCATCGCTCTGCCTGACTGGTACCCACGCTGCCCTTCCCGCCCTGGCTGCAGCTGGGCCCGTGGCCTCTGCTTTGCGACACGTGCCAAACAGAAACACGAACGCCCCCTGCAACGGTGTGAAGCGGAAGAATGTTCCCTCCTTGACTTGAAAGGGACATAAATTCCCTTTAAACTGCCTCTGGATGCACTTCCCAGTGCAAACCTGTGCTCTGAGCTGATATTTTTTGAGCTCATTTGCATCAGTGATTCCTCCCCCTAAAAAAAAAAACCAAAAAAACCCTAAACCAGTTAAAAATTGTTTTTCTCATGCAAGGAAGAATTCTTTTCACTCTCAGCTCTCGGTGAAAATGTCATTTGGAAATGAAAAATCAAAATGTTTTAGGACAAGCCAAAATGCAACATCCTGACTTTTCCCTTTCTGCTTTTATTTCAGCTTGAAATTAAGCTGGGGTCACCCCCAGCCCCCCCTGGGCTTGGAGACCCAACTGGGAAGGGGGAGAGGTCCATTCCCAGTCAAATGATGGGGTCCGCAGATCCCAAACTGGCATGTGGGAGCTGGGACCTTCTGCTGGAGCTTCCCATCCGTGTGAATTCAGGGAGCATCCCTGCGGCTGTTCTGCCGTCTCGGAGACGGTGACCCGACCTCAGTCTCCTCTGCCTGGAAAATACCTGCCCTGGCTCTTATTTCCTTTGCTGAGGAGACCGATCCTCCCTCTTTCTAATAGATACACGCTATTTTCCGTAAACCTTAAAGGTCCCATTTCTCAGCCCCACAGGACACCCTGTGGCTTTGGTCCCCATGGGGAGCACGCCTGTGATCCATCTCCAAAACAAAGTGTGGATGTCCCCCGTGGCAGTGGCTGCATCACCCGCAGCAGAGCTGGCCTTGCAGGACACAAGGGGCTGGGTTTGTACCTGGAGTGGGGAGGAAGAGCAGGATTGGGCTTATCCTGGTACAGGACTGGGATCCCATTGTGAGATGTGAGTCCTGGCATGGGGCTGGGGTCCTGGCATGTGATTGGGATCCCTGTGTAGGACTGGGGTCCTGGCATGTGATTGGGATCCCTGTGTAGAACTGGGGTCCTGGCATGAGACAGGGATCCCAGCATGGGACAGGGATCCCAGCATGGAACTGGTGTCTTGGCATGAGACCAGGGACCTGGCATGGGGCTGAGATCCTGGCATGGGACAGTGATCCCAGTATGGGACAGGGATTCCAGCATGGGACAGGGATCCTGGCATGGAATTAGTGTCCTGGCATGGGACAGGAATCCCAACATGGAATTGGTGTCCTGACATGGACCCCATCAGCTTACCTCCCCACACACCTTAGCAGCGTCACTAGTGAGACGCACCAGCCCTCTGTGCGTAATTAAGTGCATCTTGATTTACCACCCGTGCGGTGGTTACAGGCTTTGGAAGTGAATTTAGCTAAATCAAATTAAGCCGCTTTAGTTCTGAATAAGAATGTCCTCACAGGGTCTTAATGCAGTTTAACTAATCCACTTTGGACCTTAATTCAGATTCATTTTCCCCAATGTCTCTGGGTAGATGAGCCCTCAGAATCAAAAAGGTCTGAATTTGCTTAGGCTAATTTATTTTAGACGTGAATTTCGTTAACCAAATTACAGCCCTTTGGATTTATGGGCAGGAGTAGGGGATGAACGTGATTTAGGCTGGATTTCCTCGATGCACACCTTGAGCTGATCTGGACCGGTCTCTCATGAGCTGAGGGCAAGTTTCTACCCAACCTTGCTTTGTTGAGCCAAGCGCTGGGACTGAAGAGCTGCGCTGTTTCGGTGGGAGGAGCTGAGGGTCTCCGTGCAAGGTTGGGATGGGGCCCAGGAAAAGCGGGAAAAGCTCTCCTGCCTGCTGGTGTGGTCGGATGGACATCTGGAAACCTGCAGGCACTGCCTGGAGAGCTTTGCGGGAGGCGCCCTGTGTAAACGGGTTTGTGGGGAGGAGTGGCAGAGGTGGGAGTTGCGGGGGATTGTGTTGGGTGTTTTGCGGATGCAAAAAGGAGGGATTAGGAAATGTCAGAGATTACAGGATGGGCCAGGAAAATGGCTATGGTGGCTTGTAACTGTTTTGAAAGAGGCTATGCTGGAGGTGTGCTACCCAGAGAGGAGCAGCGGAGGGGAAGAGCAGAGGAGGAGCAAGGATGGGAAGGAAGCAGCCTAAAAAGACCTGGTCTTGGGCAAGACCAGGGCTGGACAAAGTCCCAGAGCCCTCGGGGCTCTGCCCTTGCCGATGTGATACTCATAAACGCAGTTATAATAAAAATAATGCTGTATCTTTGGGTCACGGTCCTCTGAGAAGACTGAGTGGCTCCTCTGGGGCGATGCTGTGGTCTCATCCACAGCCTGGCCATAAAACCATAGCTCCTCCCCTTCTCAGCACTAGTCAGAGGTGGCCTCAGTTTAGGAACCTGCCCAGCCAATCCTAAATTAAACAGGAATGGCCTCAAGCTCAGTCAGGTGGTAGCCCAGATACCTTCCTGGCTAGCATGCACCCACAGTGCGTTTGGGCTGTGAGAAGAAACAGTCCCAAACAACGTCCTGGCAAAGTTCAGGGGTGGGACAGGCCGAGGACCAGACCCAATATGCCCATTTATTTTGGGTGGGGGGATGAGTTTAAGCATGTGAACACCCGCTATGAGGTACAGCCCGGCTTTGGGTCAGAGAAACAGCACCATGGTTTGCCATGGATGATGAAATGTGTGCCCCTAAAGAACGATGTGAATTTTGGTGCATGCCACTGTTGTGTTGGGCGGCATGGAATGGCTCTCCCTTTGTATTAGAGATCTTCAAGGTGGGTGTCCCCAGCCCAGCAAGCCACCCTGGCCTCCTTCTACATGTTGAAGGACAGAAACAAGAACTTTTAGGGCATAAGGCCTCTGGCTTACTGAAATTATCTATTTTAGCATGAGCTGGGGCAAAAGGAACTTGATTGACTGGAGCTCCACTGACTATCCAAGGACCTCAGAAGTTGTCAGTTCAGCTGGAGATGTGTGGGGCACATCTGCATGTAGTCAGGTGGGCTTCATGGTCCTGGGAGACCACGAAACCCATCATCTGCTAATCAACTGAAATGTGATTAGAGGGAAATGCTGGTCAAATGATTAATGAGATGGAGAGGACTGGGTTCAGGAGTGTGTATTTTAGATATAAAGTGGGATTTTGCCAACAGCCGGCATGGAAATTCAGTAAAATGCAGAAGGATTTGAAAAAGAAAGCAAACCAAACCAACAACCCCCCCCCCATTTTAAACCTTCCTATTTCTGTTCATGTTTTGCTTGGCTGCTATTCCACCTGCCGGATAGGTGGTTAGGAGCATGGCTTGCTGTACTGTTCTTCAAGAACCTGGAAGTGCTATGGAACAAAGCAGAGAAGGAATGGCAGATTCATCATTAGGACACTCCTAATTGATGTAGAAGAGGTTTCTGCTGCAGTGAGGACCATGAACTGGGAAATTCTCCTTGTGCGTGGATGAGAAGCCCAACCAGCCAATGCCTCGTCCTATTCTTGCTGTCTCCGTGTTCTCCATCCTTCTTCTGCCTTGTGTCAGGCAAGTCTGGCCCCTTCTCTGCAAACACCATCTGCTGTTGCTGCTGCTCTCCCAACCTTTCTCATTAGAGAATGAGAGTACTCCAGGTGAGACCCCACCTGGAGTGCTGCGTCCAGCTGTGGAGCCCTCAATATCAGAAGGATATTGACCACTTGGAGCGAGTCCAGAGGAGGCCACGAAGATGATCAGAGGGCTGAAGCACCTCTGCTGTGATGAAAGGCTGCAAGAATTGGGCTTGTTCAGCCTGGAGAAGAGGAGGCTCCGAGGAGACCTCATTGCAGCTTTCCAGTATCTGAAGGGCCTACAAGGGTGCTGGGAGAGGACTTGTTACAAGGGCCTGTAGTGACAGGACAAGGGGGAACGGGTACAAATTGAAAACAGGGAGGTTTAGATTAGATATCAGGAAGAAATTCTTCACAGAGAGGGTGGGGAGCACTGGAACAGGTTGCCCAGAGAAGCTGTGGATGCCCTATCCCTGGATGTCTTCAAGGCCAGGCTGGATGTGGCTTTGAGCAACCTGGTCTAGTGGAAGCTGTCCCTGCCCATGGCAGGGGGATTGGAACTGGATGATCTTTAAGGTCCCTTCCAACCCAAACCATTCCGTGATTCTATGATTCTATGATTAATAACGTGCATCTGTAGGACAGTCTGTTTTTCTTTGGTTGATTTGGAGCCTGATCGGTTTGCTGCCTTTTACCGGCAAACGTAGAAAGCAGAGATACGCTACAAAATTGACCATGATGTCAAATACAACCCCGCAGGACTCTCCTGGTCACTTGATCTGGTTTATCCTCAGCCAATATAATGGCATTTTATAAATGATGATGTTTCTTTCTCCTCTCCTTAGAAATGCCACCTCCCACCTCTTTTAATTGGCTTCCCTCCTGTGCTCTTTGCTCTGCGGCGTTGGAGGGCGCTGTAGCAGACAGATGTCTTGACACCCCCCTGTCTTTTGAGAAACGGGGCATAACACGCGCTCGGTCAGAATAGAAGACAGCAGGGTGGGCCAGATTTGGAAGGAGCCTTTGATGGCTGTGTGACACGAAGCGGGAACGACCCTGGTGTGACGGAGCAATTGCGCTTGTGTGGGATTCTTGAGCCAGCAGGTCCCATCATCCCCTACCTGCTGGGATGATGGGGAGGGAGGCTTTATCCCAAGTCCTCGGCCTTTGGAGCCATGTTTCTGCCGTGGTCCACACCCACAGACAAGGTCAGGCTTTCAAGTGTCCGGATGCTGCAGAAACATGAAAGGAAATGCCCGTTTTTTGACAGCTGCTGAAAAATTCTTTTGTAATGTCCCTGGCCAGACTTCTCCCAAGCTGAGAGCTTGTGCTGCCTGTCTCATGATCGGAACTCACTGGAGGGTTAAGACCATTGTTGCTTCTGGAAAAGAAAGGAAACCAAACCCTCTTCTGGGATGCCGTCATGACTCAACAGGTCTCCAAGCCTTCAAAGCAGGTTTCTGCAAAATTTTCTTCTGCAGTATCATCTTACAATACTGAGAGGAGACTGTAGGGCACAATTTTGTTTCTTAAACTTTTGGGACACTTAGGAAATGTTTGGTTGTTTCCTAGGGCAGTCTGAGGTGCTCTGGACGTGGCTCATGGATGGGGCTTGTGACCTCTGGGAGACCTGTGGCAATGGCAGGTGACCCCCTGCAGAGGCAGGTGGAGGTATGGAGGGATCTCACAAGGTATTTCCTCCCCCTCTACTCTGCTCTCGTGAGACCCCACCTGCTGTTCTGTGTCCACATTATCATGGACGTGGCAAATCCTACTGATTTCAGCCCACATTAATGCTGTTGTGCTGAAATGGGTCCAGGGGCCTTTGAGGAGAGGGGCCAAAGTGATCAAAGGTCATGCACCGTCTGATCTGATTTCTTTTTTTATTTTTTTGCAAGACTTAGCACAAGCACAATCAAAAATGAGAAGACAACTCCCTTGGCTACAGCTAAAGACGTGATCTATCCGTGGTGTGAAGGATCTGTCCTAAGAGACGCTGGGAACTGGTTTACAACATCTGTTGGCCAGGGAGGCGAGGGAGGGGATTCTGCCCCTCTGCTCCGCTCTGGGGAGACCCCCCCGCAGTGCTGCTCCAGCTCTGGGCCCCCAACAGCAGGAGGACACGGAGCTGTTGGAGCGAGTCCAGAGGAGGCCCTGGAGATGCTCCGAGGGCTGGAGCCCCTCTGCCATGGGGACAGGCTGGGGGAGTTGGGGGGTTCAGCCTGGAGAAGGGAAGGCTCCGAGGAGACCTCAGAGCCCCTTCCAGTGCCTGGGGGGCTACAAGAAAGCTGGGGGGGACTTTTCCAAGGGCAGGGAGTGACTGGACAAGGGGTGACGGGTTTAAACGGAAAGAGGGAGATGGAGATGGGACATCAGGAAGGAATTCTTCCTGGAGAGGGTGGGGAGGCACTGGGACAGGTTGCCCAGAGAAGCTGTGGATGCCCCCTCCCTGGAAACATTCAGGGTGAAGTTGGGCAGGGCATTTAGCTTTGATCCAGTGGAAAGTGTCCCTGCCTATGGCAGGAGGTGGGACTAGATGTCCTTTAAAGGTCCCTTCCCACCCAAACCATGCTTTGATTCTATTCTATGATTTGATGATCTTACAGTGGCTAAAAGGACATGAGCCTCACGCTCTCTGACCATTAATTACAAACATGGCTTGAGCAGAGACGAGGACACATGCCCCAGTGGTCCCAGCTCTAATGTCTTTGGGACTTCAACAGCTTGACCAGAGGCAGAAAAGCAGCTGGGGGGGAAGATGGGCAGCAGGAAGCAGTTCTGCATCCAGGACTTGCCTTTTGATGCTACAGCCTCTGATCTCAGCAGGACTGTGTCCTCCTCTGCCCGGGGCTCATTGCTGTGTCTGGGAATTTGGAGCAGGTGCTGGGGCAAATCCCATGGGCTGTGCACAGCCATGCTCTGCCACCACAGTTCTCCATTTCCTGCTGGCAGAGGCATGTGAAAACTTCGCAAGGCAATTCCTGCAATGTGGGCTGGAAGAGGTGAACAATAAAAGAACGGGACCGGAGTAAAAAAGGATGGCAGAGTCCCAGTATAATTTTCCTGTCTGGAAGTTCATTAGAGTCTGTTAGCTGGCAGCAGCTGCTGGATTTATTTCCATCACACCCTGCCGGGTGGCAGCCGTGTGTTGAAGGTGTTGCAGGCACAACGGGATGGTGATCAGACCCAAGGGCTTTGCAGGAGAGCTCTGGCTGGGACGTGCTGGGTGTCACTGCGAGTGCAGGGCTGGGGCTGGTCACAGCTCAGGACCAGGGTGCATTGGCAGAGATTGAGCTTTACTTTTACAGCTGGTATTAATTTTTCTCCCCTCCTTCTCTATCCCACCCCTCACTGTGGGTAATGCAGCCCGGAGAAAGGAGGGCAGAGAAAATTTCCAAGTGCTGGTTCTTGCTCTTGCCAAACCTCATGATATTTTTGTCAGGGGTCTTAGAGTTGATGCTCCAAGCTGCCCTTTCTGCAGTCACACAAGGAGCTTGGAAAAAAGTTTTCACTTGGAAAAAGTGAAAGAGAAAATCTCTGATCACGTGGGGAAGACTGAGACTTGCAAATAGAAATCCAGAAGTCCTCCAGAACCCCAAAAGTGGATGAAAAACTTAGGAAAAAAAAGACCAAACAACACAGAGCATATTAGTTTAGAAGTCATGAGTCTGAAAAGGGTCTAAGTGATGTGTTAGGGGATGGCTCAGGTCCTCCTCATGGTGGATGGGGGAGGTGGACAACCTGCTCTCCCCCTCAGGCAGGTCCCCACCAGGACTTCAGAGAGCACCACCAGATTTTGAGCTGTTTTCCAACCCTGGCAAGCCGTGAGGGACCATATCCAAGTGGCAGGGTAATTCAGTGGCCCAAATTACCAACAGACCTGGTGCAGGGTCCCTGCTCAGTCCCTTAAGGAGGTGGCTGGCAGCTCTGCTGAAGACTAGGAGACAGGAGGCTCTTCCTGGGGCTGTCCATGATTTCCCTGGCTGCCTCTGGATCTGCTGACCCAATCTTAAGAGCTAGAGAGTGCACAAGGAGCAAAAATACTTAAAAAGGAGCTCACCTGATCCATTGGTTCATTTTGGTTCCCATTTCCCCAGTTTCCTCATGAGCGATGCTTGGGAAGGAGGTCACGGTGTGAGCTGGGAGGCAGCAGCGGGCAGGGATTGCGTTATGCTTCTTTTGCAGTTCAGATGACATGGGATGGGCACATCATGTTTTGAATAAATATGCACGTGCTCTTCTTTCTTCCTGATTTTTTTTTCCTTTTTTTAAAGAAAAATGGGATTTTTTTTGTGTAACCACATAGTTACATGGACTTTTTAGAAATAAGGGGAATATGTTGAAACTTGGAACAGCGTGACATTAGGCTTTGCAAATTTGGGTGACGCTTAGACTCCCTTGGATGGTGGCTGACTCATCAGTTTTTAACTTTCTGGGTTGATCAAGAAATAATGAAAAGCTTATCATCCAACCATTCATCCACCCATCCATGGGCTGTCCATCATTCCCATTCTTTGGATCAAAGGACACAGAGTTTCTGGAAGGTGAGGATGACCTGGTCTTCCCCTTTCTTCTCTCTTTGGCCTTTCCACGTTTCCATCCCTTAGGTTGGGAGCAGGTATGGAGCCTTTCCAACAGCAAAGTCTGCAAGGACAAAAGGACTCCCAGAATCTTGATTTTCATAAAATAACAGAATGGTTTGGGTTGGAAGGGACCTCAAAGACCACCCAGTCCCACCCACTGCCATGGGCAGGGACACCTTCCATAGCCCAGGTTGCTCCAAGTCTCATCCAGCCTGGCCTTGGACACTCCCAGGGATGGGGCATCCACAGCTTCTCTGGGCAACCTGTCCCAGTGCCTCCCCGCCCTCTCCTGGAAGAATTTCTTCCTTATATCTCATATAAATCTACCCTATCTCAATTTAAAGCCATTGCCCCATTGATTTTTCCCCACCTTGCAGTGAAGTCAGAAGTACTGTGGCATGGAGGAATTTGTCTGTGATCTGTGGATGCTGCTAAGTACATACATTTCTTTCTATGTTATAGCTACATGTGTAAACTTGCTTGTACATTTATTTACATTTACTCCCACTATTTTGGAGGTAAGATGAAATTCAGGAACAGCCCCAGGAGGCATGACCTGGTTAGGGATTTGCTCTGGTAAATGTGTGTCCTGGAGATAGATTTTTCTATAGGTCTTCACTAGGAATTGTCAGTGATGTTGGCTAAGAGAGCAATCTGGGGCTACCAAACAAGTTCTCAGCTCATTTTCTGGGGGAAAAAAGAGGTCCAACTGGGTGGGTTTCAGTTCAGAAGACTTTTATTTAGTGTGCTCTCTGCCCCAGATCCCTGTATGGTACCAGACAGCTTTGGTCTACTGGAAGGATGCTGCATTGATGTGTGTCCAACTGGGTCTCCGTCTCTAACCGCTCCAGTCTTTGACATATAATTTATCATAAGAAGGAAAAAATACGAGTGACTGGAGGAGTCTGGGTTACTCCATGCTCTTGGTCACTCTCTCATACCTGTGGTGACTCATGGTCAAGTGCTGGTGGCCAGCTGGTGAAGGGTGAGACAGGTGCTGGACGTTGTCTTTGTCTGCTTCCATGGAAAACAGAGGTGAAATGATCCAAGAGATGATTTCCCGCTCCCTTGCTGTGTTGCACACCAGAATAATTGCAAAATACGATGACATTCTGCTCCTATTTGGTAGGGCCTTCAAGCATTCTCCTGCTGTACCATGAACCACGCAGATGAGTGGGATCTTTGAAAGAGGATTAATGAATTGCAATGCTTACTGGATGTTTTTGTGACTTTGAAGTTTTCCAGCACTGGCTGTTGCATCTGACAGCGGTTCCTCAGAGCTTCCCGAGCATCTGGAGGACTTAACATAGAAATGTCCTCATTCAGTCAGAAACCCAGATCTTCCAGCCAAGTATCCTATTTTAACCAATGGCAAGTTGCTGATACTCGAGGATAAGTACAGCATGGGCAAATATCAGGTAATGCTCTACCCTCACAGCTTTTCGTGGTCAGTAAGTGATGATGGAGTTGGGTCTGAAGTTACAGCTTGACCACTGTCCTTAGAGACATTATTCATGTCCCTCCATGAACATATTTCATCAGCATATGGCATTTTTTCAGTCTTCCGTGGCTTGGCTACTTATGGACCAGGTGGAAAACAGTGTTGCTTTGTTTTAAAGTTTTGGTACAAAAATAACAATCACCCTCACCCCACCAAGTGATGCAGCATCTCCATGCTGCAGGAAGGAGGGAGAAGGAAGCCCCTATTTCTTCTCTGAGGTCTCCAGGTCCATGAGGGTAGCATGGGAATCAGCCTCCTGTAACGATGTCTTGAGTCCTGTGCAGAGTCAGCACTGCCACCCCAGTCAGCTTCTTTGAACCTCCAAGACCTCATTTTTGTCTGTATTTTGCCAGTAATTTGTCAATTACTCAGATCCTTGCTTAGAAATGCATGCCATAAAACTGGACAGCACAGAGTAGTATCCTGGAAGTACAGGTGTGAAGGAAATCATAGAATCATGGAATGGTTTGGGTTGGAAGAGACTTTAAACCCCCCTCAGTCCCCCCCCCTGCCATGGGCAGGGACACCTTCCATAGCCCAGGTTGCTCCAAGCCTCATCCAGCCTGGCCTTGGACACTCCCAGGGATGGGGCAGCCACAGCTTCTCTGGGCAACCTGTCCCAGCGCTCCCCACCCTCTGCGGGAAGAATTCCTTCCTGATGTCTCATCTCCATCTCCCTCTTTCTGTTTAAACCCGTCACTCCTTGTCCTGTCACTCCCTGCCCTTGGGAAAATCCCCCCCCAGCTTTCTTGTAGCCCCCCAGGCACTGGAAGGGGCTCTGAGGTCTCCCCAGAGCCTTCCCTTCTCCAGGCTGAACCCCCCAACTCCCCCAGCCTGTCCCCAGGGCAGAGGGGCTCCAGCCCTTGGAGCATCTCTGTGACCTCCGCTTTACTCACTCTAACAGCTCCGTGTCCTTCTGCTGTTGGGGGCCCAGAGCTGGAGCAGAACTGCAGGGGGGTCTCCCCAGAGCACAGCAGAGGGGGAGAATCATCTCGCTTGATACCTGTCTCCATCAGAAGGTTGCGACATTACTACAGAAAACCAAACCCGTTTCACTTGGCCCAGCGAGGCCGTTCCTAAACTCTGCTTGTCATCTTGTCGTTTCTGAACGGCTCTCCCTTTCAAAAACTGTTTTAAAACAAGGCAGCCAGGAATTGCTTCAAGCTTTGTATGATCTTTTTTTTCCCTTCATATTATGATATTTGAAAGAAAAATACCCCAAGAGTTCTAATAAAACTACTGCTGAATTTATTACGTTATTGTTAGAGAGCAGAAAATGTCCAGTTTTCAACAACAGACTAACCTACCACAGCTCTTCATGGGCTCTATCTGTGGTAGATGAAGCTGTATTAAATAAAACAACATCTTGCAGGCATTTGGAGATTGTAAATGCAACTACTAATAGCAAAGCCATGCTGTTATTAATGACCTTTTCCTCTGGAGTATCCGTAGGAAAACCGAAGGGCAGATGAGGTCATTCCACCCAGGTACCTCCAGGAAAGGTCCGACATGGGTTTTTGCTGAGTGTGTTTCATTTCCAACTGCCCGGCTGCAGGCTTTTGACCTATTCACTAAAATAATGACAAAGGAAAAGAAGAGAGAAGGGCTAACTGTTCATCTGTGTTTAATGGAGAGTTATGGCGTGTTTGTAAAGCTGAGGGTGGGTCATCTCCTGGGAGCTCTTGGCAGAAGTTGTCGTGGCTTGATGTTCTGCAAAACGGTTCCTTGAGGCGTTGGTGCTACTGGGACTTTGTCTTTCAGAAAACTGAAGAACAGCTAATGTGCAGAATTTCTTAAGGACCTGTCCCTCTCTCTGCGTGAAGCGTAACTCTCCGGAGCGCCAAAAAACTTCTGGCAAACATTTGGAGATGTAAGGATAGAGGTCTTCCCATGCCTGTCAACACTTCGGTTTTAAGAAAGAGAAAAGCTTTCCAGTTGGTCTCCATTGGAGCTGTGATTGAATCGTGCCAAATGAAAAGGCAGTCCAGAAAGTTTATTAATGGAAATGAATGAGAGGCTCAGGGAGGCCTGAAATAGTTCTAAATGCTTTTCTTCCGACCTTAACCCAGGACATCTGGGGGTGCCGCTGCCCGCAACTGGCAGAGGCAGGGCAGACACGGGCACTAGACCTGTGTTAAAGTCACCTGGGTGTTTCCTCTGTATGGTGGTCATAGTGGAAGTTTCATGCTCGAACCCCACGAAGATGCTGATCTCCTTTATTCACGTGCTGGTAGGGGTTTGGCTGGTGGAGGGCCCTTGATTTTGGCAGGAGGCGACGTTTGAACATTCATATGCCCCAGCGATCGAACGGAGATGGCTTTATTGCCTCCAGTGAGGATACAAACCTGGTTTCGTACTGTGGGAATAATAAAAGCAGAAGGAATATTAACCTTCTCGCAGCTTTTTTCATTGCTGTTGGCATTTTGTAGATGCAGACCGCGGCCAGGCATCTTGCTGCAAAGTGATAAAGAGGCCAGAGCCTTTTGAAATTCATGGAAAAAAACTTCCACTGACTTTAATGAGTTTGAATTAAACTCTGAAATGTTGTCCATCTGGATCCCATTTCCAAGCGGAGCGAGAACGGAGGTGGAAGGTAAATTAGCCTAATAGCAAACTGACTTTAAAATACAGCTCAATCACTATGAAATGAGTAAAGGGAAAGCTCCATTTTTAATAAATATTACCACTTGTCCTGGTGTTAGTCAGGATGGGGTTAATTCTCCTCACAGCGGCTGGCATGAGGCTGGCTTTGCCCTGAGAAGGGCACTGATCAGGGGGTTGTTAATTGGGGCTGGGGGATGTTTGCACCAATTCCAGGGCTTTTCCAGCTGCTGATCCTGCCCCTGTGTTCCCAACTTTCTCCCTACAGGCAGTGGGGGGGCACAGCTCAGACAGCCAACCCCAACTGACCCCAGGGGTGTTTCATCCCACAGCACGGCATGCTCAGGGCATCAGCCAGGGGTGGGTCAGGGGGCCATGGCCGTTCATTAGCTCATTAGTGAGCTCATTAGTGAGCTCATTAGTGCGCTAGGTGGTCAGTGGACTTTTCCAGTCATGCTGTTGCTCGTGGGGCTTGCTGGGACTCTGCTGCAATTGCGCTTGGGCTCAGGCTTCTTGGGACCTGGCCAGGTGTTGGTCCATGAGCGGTGAGCAATTGGGTCATTTGTTCTATTTTCTATTACTTTAGTTACTTGTTATTAGTAGTACTGTTAATATTATTAGCATCACTATAATATTAGTTTATATTCAGTTATTAAATAGTTCTTATCTTAATCCACGAGCTTCCTTGTATTTTCCTCCCGTTCTCCTCCACTGAAGAAGGAAGAGGGGAGGTCAGCAAGTGGTTGGGTGGTACTTTATTGCTAGCCAAGGCTAAACCACAACATCACTGTCTTACATGATTGAGTAGACAAGACTGAGAAATGGAGTTGGAGCCTTCTTAAACTCCAGTTACAGAATTCTGGTGCTTTTAGACTCTGTAGGTGTTTAGTTTATGACTGAGGCTGATCTTTGAGTATGGTGAAGCCATTGGATATATTAAAATGGCCTCTTAAAGGTACTTTCAAAGATGTTAAACGGTGAGTTACCATAATTCTGGGGCATCTAACCTAACCTCTGCTTGATAAGAAAGAAGTCCATTCCCTGCCAAGCCCCAGGTTCATGTTCTAGTCTCTGGTTTAGGGTTGTTTTGACATTTCTTACACAGAGGTTTTCTTTCTGGGCTTTTCCTCAAAATCAGCCCAGATAAACATCAATGAATGCTAGGATTCTGGGGAGTCCGATCATACTTTCATGCTGTGATTGCCCAGAGGGTCGAGGTCCATCAAACTTCACAAAAATAGAACCGCTTTCAGAAGGACGAGGCCTCCAATGCTCCAGAAATGATGGACACTAAGGTCAGTGGACATAGTGCCAATTTCTCACAGAATGGTTTGGGTTGGAAAGGACCTTAAAGATCATCTAGTTCCAACTCCCCTGCTATGTGAGTGTATAAAGTGAAAGCAAACCCTGCAGATTAGATTTTATTTTATACCACCTTGAAATAAATCAGATTCACAACCAGTGGATCATGGGAAGTCCTTCTGGGTGGCCGATGGCATTTACGCTGGGTTTGGGTAAAGTAGGTGGAGATTTCCTTTAGTTTAATGCAGCAGACACCATGACAGTGTTTTGGACCTCATTATGGTTTGCAGAGGAGGAAAAATGAAAAAAAAACCTAAAGAGTAAAAAAGAAAGTTGTTACTCATGAAGATGACAAAAGGATGTAGTAAAAAAATCCAAGTTTCCTAAGCAAAATCCACTTTTCTTCTGCAACCAGCATTTGAGAAATACTGAAATAAGAAAGACCCTCATATGGCATAACCCTCAGCAGCATTGGAGCTGGACCCCAGAATCAGGGTGTGCAACCTTCAGTGCCATGGAAGCCAAAATGCAGCAGCAGAGATAAACGTTGGCACAGTAGACCCCCCATGCGAATCGGAGCCAGATACTACAAATTAGATTGGATGCGGGGAAGGAATCCTTCTCTCAGAGGGTGGGGAGCACTGGGACAGGTTCCCAGAGAAGCTGTGGATGCCCCATCCCTGGAAGTGTCCAAGGCCAGGCTGGATGAGGCTTGGAGCAACCTGGGCTATGGAAGGTGTCCCTGCCCATGGCAGGGGGTGGGACTGGGTGGACTTTGAGGTCCCTTCCAGCCCAAACCATTCCATGATTCTATGGTTTTGGTTCCAGGCTGCTGCTTGCAAGAGGTGTTATGGAAAATCTCCTTGTTTTCCAGTGACATAAATCATTGTTCTCTGGGGCTTCAGGGCTGTCATTTCAGATCTTTTTGCTTCCCAAAACATCTCATCCCTTCTTCCAGAGAAGCCGTTGTGTCCTGGGGAGTCACTTTTCCCAACACACCTCTTCACAGAAGAAAAATTTTACTCCAATTCAATATATGGCAATACAAAGAGGCCGGTGGCTTGTCCTTCTCCCTCCCCCTCACCTTCTCCCCCACCGCGTGCCAGACAGAGCCCAGGACTCCTGGCTTTTAAGTGTCTGCGTCAAGATTCTCCCTTTCCTGTTTTAACTTCTTGAAAGAAGCTCTAGGTAATAAAACAAATCTCAAGTCCTCCATGCAGGCGTGCACATATGCACACATACTCTCAGTCACCAGCCAAAAAGAGCCAGCTCCGCTAATGTCATAACTGCTAATTTATGCAAAGTGCCTTGTTTTGCCATTGAAGGCTTTTCATTCTTGACTATAGTCCAAGCAAAATCCCATTAGGTCCTAAAAATTAATTTAAGGCACATTTCCCCAGTTGTTTACAATTACCCTCCGCACTAATTGAAGCAGCATGCCAATCCCCTCCTGCTGGATTTAATTTATTTATTTCAGCCTAATTTCTCACCTCCCCACAGTCACTTTGTGTATAGTGGAAGAGTAGAAGATTCCAGAGCTAGCTGCATTGCAATGGACAGAAAACTTATGCTTGGATTCCCCCAAGAGCTGCAAGGCAGTGTGGGATGTGGCTTTGCACAAGGTGAGGGTTGAGAAAATCTTGGGAGCAAATCCTGTTCCCCCTTGGTCCTGGGCACAATGCAAGTATGGCCCAAAGTCCTTTTCCATAGCAAAATAATCTGCCTCTGTCCTTCTGGACCCACGTCTCACCTTTGGGTCAGAAGATAGCAGAGGGAAGGGGATGGACAAGTGTGTGGTGAGAAGAGGTGAAGGACACTTGGAGGCTTAGCTTGGAGGGTCAGTGAGGGTGAGGTGGGAAGGAGACAATGTCTTGCAGAGTCGTCCTTGTTAAGTCTCCAGGGTGGTGCAGAACGAAAGGCCTTGAGCAACCTGGTCTAGTGGAAAGTGTCCCTGCCCATGGCAGGGGGTGGGAATGGGTGGGCTTTGAGGTCCCTTCCCACCCAAACCGTTCTGTGATTCTATGGTGTAATGTCCTCTGCATTGCTCAGGTGAAGCCACTCCAACAGGAGAGGCTGTTACTGCAGCTTTTCTCTCACCTTAATTAAAGCACGGGATGAGTTTTCAGGTCTTCCTGCTGCCAGCTCAATGTTGTAGCTGCTCAGTTGCAGAGTTGTCTTCTGCTACACCAGCCTAATCAATCCCAAATGCACAATAAAGCCCAAAGCTTTCTAAGAACAGCTTTGCCAGGAGAGCAAGGGGCTACTTTTCACTCCAGAGAGTCTTAAATGTTGATGTCTAGTGGGTGGGAGGTTTTGGTCAATAACAAGATCCTGATGTTCGTGGAGATGTTAAGTGCCACTGGTAGGAATCAAGCTGGACCACCTGGGTCCTCATCTGGTGTCTATCTCCCATGTGTTGAAGGTTTTTTGAAGCGGTGATTTTTCTGTGATTTGCCTTTTCAGCCCAAATAGCATCCCAAAGGGTGGGGTGCATGCAAGCTCTACCTAGACTTGAGCAAAACCCTCTCCAATATTCTCGATATCTATTTAGCTGTCTCCTCAAGGAAGTCTCTTAGGTTTGCCACATGTGTCTTCCTTCCTGACATTGTCACCCCAATAAACAAATGGCTAGAATATCTTTTCTTTCCAGCCACCAAACCCTCCTTGCTGCTCCAGTCTTCTCCATGATCGCCTCCTTACCTCTATCAGGTCTTTCTTTATGCTCTGTGCCTACCAAAATCCAGGCTCTCCTGGATGTTCTCCTCTCAGCGGCACACCATCAGGGACAGAGTGAATCCCTGGAGAAATGCCCTAAGGTTTGAGATGGTTGGGGTGGGGGGACAGTGGCTGCTGCTCCAGAAAGGCATAGGTCTCCTGTAGGGTCTGCCATAGCTGCTCTTCCCCCCCAGAAAAGTCTTCAACTCCCAATGGCCTAATTATATGACAGAAATTTGAGGCAGAGATGTGGGACATGATACAGGTGCCCACACATAGACACTCAGTGCCATCTGAGATGCTTGAGAGTATCCAAAGCTTCCTGCCTGTGTGGTGACACAAGACTCAGGATGACTGGAGACCCCCTCGCCTCTGGATGGTGCTTGGAAGCCAGGTGGGATAGAATTGGAGAATAATTTAGATCAAAAGAGACCTCTTTAGGTCATCTACTCCAACCCCAGTTATCCTCAGACATCTCAAATGCTGCAAAGCTCTTTTAGAGGCTTCTCTCCCCGCCTCCTGAGCGGCGTTCCCCAGTGTTGGGTAGTCTGCCTGCTGTTTGGCTCAAAGTCACCCCACTGCGAGCTCCTCGCCCGCTTCTCACCTTCATTGTCAGTGAGAGCTCAGCCACCTCCTGCAGAGGATGCCCAGGGGGTCTGATCCAGCCCTTGTGCCTACTGGGTTTTATTTGGGGCAGGGTTGGGCCATGCTCTGCCAGGTGTGAGCCCCAGCATCCCCCCACGTTCCCTGCTGCCCACGGTGGTGGCTCCTCCTCTTTGCCTACAGCAGCTCCTGGTCTCCATCTGGAGCCGTCAGCTTGACCGGAGACTCAAGCCGGGCCTTTGGGATGCCACTGAAGCCATTTCAATGGGACAATTTATCTTGCTCCAGCTCCGTTTTGACGATGGTTGGCCGTGCAGCGAGGAAGCGTGGTTCCCGCTGGCTCTGCCGCGCGCCCGCCGAGCCAGCAGCAGGGCTGCCGAGGGTTGGTTGGCGCTAACAGCGGGGAGCTGCCATTGAACGGGCTATTCCCTGCCTGGCCTTGTTTTCCAGCAGCAAGCAGCTCTGTGGAGATCCCCAGCCAGGAGCCAGCCCTTTGAAGTCTTTAAAGGCTGGCTTTTCAGCAGCAAGACTTGAACTAATTCATCTGTGAGGCTCCCCAGAGACACCGTCTCACCCGCTGAGATAAGTGGTAGTAATTTAAACACCTACAAGTCGGCTTTTTTTTTTTTTTCCATCCCCCAAAAAATCTTGCACTGCTTTCCTTAGGAGAAGGCAGCGTGCTGCACAAAGAGGTTTTAATTAAACTGATGCATTTATAATTCCTTTCTCCTGTTTAAACTGAGTTTCCACTGATGGAAGCCAAGAGAATTTGGAAAAACAGGGATCTGCCTTACGTATCTTCATATATGAGACACAGTATGGGGGAGCAAGCCCTTGAAAACCTGCAATTAATGGGAAGAGGAGGGGCAGAGGCTTATCTAAGAGCTGTTTTTTCCTCTTGGGACATCTTCCACTCTCCACTGAGAAACTCTCAGCCACTTTACAGCCCGAGCCTGGTCCAGGTTAGGTCTTAACAAGAATCGGTGGGATCTGTCTCAAATGGCAGGAGCTTCTTCGGGTGCGTGCACCGGGATGCTGGGAAGGGCAGCTCATTGCCCCCCCGGCCCCTCAGCACCCACCCGAGGGTTTTCCCGGGGGGCGTTTGCTGGGAGTTGCCCGCGGAGCTCCCGGCATTTCAGCACCCTGGACTGCACCGCGGGGCGGGGCGGTGGGCGGGGCCAAGTGGGCGTGGCCGTGGGTGAGGCAGCAGACCCACGAGTGATGCAACGAGGGGGCTCAGGGGATCCCTGAGAGGAGGAGAGTGGGCTCGGGGGATCCCTGAAAGGAGGAGAGGGGGCGTCGGTCTCTTCTCCCAAGGGACAAGGGCTAGGGCAAGAGCTAGGAGCCTCACCAGCCACTCGCCGTTGTGCCAGTGGTCTCAAGTTGAGCCAGGAGAGGTTTAGATTGGATATTAGGGAAAATTTCTTCACTGAAAGGCTTGTCAGGCATTGGAAGGGGCTGCTCAGGGAGGTGGTGGAGTCCCCATCCCGGGAGGGGTTTCAGAGCCGTGTGGACGAGGTGCTTGGGGACATGGGGGAGTGTGGGGCTGGGCACTGCTGGGTTAACAGGTGGACTGGGTGGTCTTAAAGGTTTTTTCCAACCTAAAATATTCTGTGGTTCTAACGTGCTGAGCTATGCACCGTGCACCGAGCTGTTGTGTGACGCGGAGGGCTGTGTGGGATGCACTGGGCTGTGCACAATGTGTATCCTGGCCGTACGTCATGTGCTGAGCTGTGTGCAATGTGCTGTGCTGGGTGTAAGGTGCTGAGCTGGGCAGTGTCGTGGTTTAACTCCGG
>NW_010257411.1:0-246 GCF_000690775.1 Eurypyga helias
CACAAGCTTTCCTAGGTATTGTGGGGTTCTGGCAGATGCATATTCCAAATATAGTCAGATTTTAAGCCCTCTCTATGCAGAGACCCGCAAGGAAAATGTTTTCAGATGGGGCCCTGAGCAGTGACAAGCCTTTGAACAGATCAAGCAGGAGACCGTGCATGCAGTAGCCCTTGGACCAGTCTGGACAGGGCCAGAGGTAAAGAATGTGCTCTACACCGCAGCTGGGGAGAATGGCCCTACCTGGAG
>NW_010257411.1:588-846 GCF_000690775.1 Eurypyga helias
TGGAGTTTCCCCAGAGGAGAAGGTGACACAGGCTGAAGAAGCCCCTTTGGACAACCAGTTGCCAGAAAATAAGAAGCAGTATGTCCTGTTTATTGATGGTTCCTGCCGCATTTGGAGGGAAACATCAGAGTTGGAAAGCTGCTGTGTGGAGTCCCACACGACAAGTTGCAGAGACTGCTGAAGGCCAAGGTGAATTGAGTAAGTTTGCAGAGGTGAAACCCACCCAGCTATCCTTGGACATTGCTGAATGAGAGAAAT
>NW_010257412.1:0-16744 GCF_000690775.1 Eurypyga helias
GCGCCCTCTGCCGGCCCTCCCGCCGCCGGCACGCCGCACCCCCGCCTGCCCCGTGCGCTCATCAAATGACTGCCTCACCGCCCTCGGCTCGCACACCCGGCAGGTCTCCTTCGCTGTGTAGGCTCCAGCCCCCGCTGCTCACCTGCTGGCAATTTCAGAGCGTTCGAGACCTCCGGCAGCAGAGCCCTGCGGCCGCCCGACCCCAAACAACCCGAAAAGCCTCCCGCGAGCGGCAGATGCTGTAGCACCGTGCTCTTCCGGAGCTCCAGACCTGATAGACAGCCTACTACCTCTACAGAAGTCGGGAACTGAAGCACATAATGACTTCACAGCTGAAAGGAAGTCACTCTGGAGAGAACACATGCAAGCTGAGTATGTAAACAGTTAACTGCCACTGGTCAGTTCCCAGGCACTCTCCTCCTGCTCTCCAGTGTTCTCAAGAATTTAGAATTCCAAACTTCTTACCTAGGGTCTCTGACCCTCTGGCTTCCCCTGAAATGTGGGCTCCAGTCCTTCTCCAAACAGTTTTCTTGGGCAAAAGCCTGACTTCCTACATAACAACAAAAATCCTATCCCATTCTAACGCACTACCCTTCTGCCTTTCTCTCTTGTTCCATTTCAATTTTTGAAACCCCACTCTGATGCCTTTTGTCCTCCTCCAACACAAGTTACTCCTCCTCCCTGCAGATAAACACATTCAACAGCCTTCTTCCAAATTAAATATCTCTAGTATTTCTTGGGCAGGGAGGGGGAACACCAAACCCTACAAGTCAAAGTAACAAAACAATGTAATTTTACTTGAGCCACCCATAGTATTTCATTAAACACTGAAATCTCCTACATTCTCTACACAGATACTTACTTTCTAGCTGGCCTGGAAGCATTCAGCCTTGCAGGAGGCAATGCTTAATGCAACCACTATGAAGCAAAGAAAATGAAGATAGATTTCAGGTTCTGAAAAACTGAAATTTTAAATCTCAATTTTACCTTAAGAAATAAATTAATGGCACTTCCTCCCAAGCTGAACAGCCCTAAGGTATACTGAGGGGGTACGCTGCCATGTGTCTGATACTCAGCAGACAAGTTCACAACTACCAGATTCCGATTAGACTTTCTGAGTGAAAGATGACAGACCTAAGACATGAGAACGCACGGAGAACACAGACTGAAAAGAATCAAGTCTGAAAGGAGCATAAAGCTTCAAGTGCGGCAGAAAGTGGTTTTCTTGTGGGTGGTTGGTGGGTTTTTTGGCTTTTTTGGTTTGTTTTTTTCTTAATGAAGGTCCTAATTGCTAACTCTTCCCGAGCACTCTTGTAGCTTTCCAAGTGGTTTTGCAAAACTTGGCTGAGTAATTGGTTGAGGACACAGTTTGGGTGTTTACTTCACTAACAAAGGATAGCTCAGTTCAGGTATTTTCAAATTTCAATGCAAAAAGCATAAACACATCAAAACCATGAAACAGCAAAGGATTATGTATAGCAGGTGTCTGAAACACCATCTACTTTAGCAATCTGGAGTACTGGTAGCAGCAAAAGCAATTAGACTCTGAACTCAGAAAATTCTGTCTTTACAGCTCAGATAGTTAAATAGTGAACAGATTGACAATGGAATCTCTGGAATCTCCCTTACTGAAGTGCTTAGAAAACAGATTAAATAGATATCTGTCAGGAACTGTGTTGGTATGATTGATCCTGCCATAGCCCAGGAGAATATACTGTTGAACCTTCGAATCCCCTTCCAGCCCCCCTTGCTTCTTTCTCCTCTTTGAGTCAAGGAATTGCAGCATCTGCATCATTGTATTTTAGTTAATTTATCTTTTATAAACACACTCAAAAATTAAGTATGCTGAATTTAGTTATGAAGCAGCAGATGATCTTCAAAAGCTCACAGCCTTATGGTGATGGTGGGGAAGATTTGGACTGGAAGAGTGTGATTTCAGAAAGGCAAGGTAGGCGAGATGGGCTGACAGGCAAGGGGCTCAGAAGCAGGTGTGAGGAGCTGGGAAGGTGTACTGGTGCCAGGAAAATCTATCTGAGCCAGAGAGCTCTGTTTGCTGTTCCTGCTACTGATAAAAAAAGGCAAGAGTAAGAGTATTGGCTACCACTACCAAGAAAGCCTCTTCACCATAATGCTCCTCCCAGAGCAGGATACCGAATGCATAGCAGTGCCAAGCAGCAGCCAGGGCCAGCTGGTCCCAAAGAAAAAGCAAACCAGGAGCCAAACACGACCCCAACACAGGAGGTCCCTACCCACCCAGGATGCAGTCCCACAACCCCTGAACACAGCCCACAGTGGGAGGTGCTGGTAGTGTAAACCATTGTCAGTCCCAGGCAAGGCACAAGACGGTGATGTCCAGGTAGACCAGCCAGAAGCAAAAAGAAAAGGGGACAAAGACAGCACAGACACAAGCTGTAAAACACATCTGAGGGGCCCACTTAGGAGACAAGGCACCTACCACACAGGGCTGAGGTCTATCCAGGAAGCAAGCACACCTATAACAGAGCTCAGACAAAGATTGAGCACCCAGCCTTGAGCTTAAATAGAGTTCCTGAGCCCAGGGGCAGAGTGGAGGGCCCTGCTGAGGCTGGTCAGGGAAATGAAGACCTAATGTCCTCACGGCCCTGCCAGGGAGCACACCTGATCTTCATGTACACTGAGAGAGGGAAAGCTGACAGGTGAACCACAGCCACACCTTAAGAGTCTATTACTCTGGATAGCTGCTAATTCTGATTAGCTGAAGCTTGTGTCTTACTAAGTGCAGATCACTTTGTGTTAAGATAACATGAGACTAGAGATGTTAGTACGAAAGAGAAAAGACTCCCTGACTATGGAGCCGAAACATGCCATAAAACTTCAGTGATGCTCCTGCTAGTTTTTGTGTAAATAATACTAAATTAATGGCCAAAATGTACAGGAAATTCTACATGCTACCCAAAAATCTCAAAAAAAATTCTAGAGCAAACAAAGCCAAGCAAGACTAATAGGATGTTTTCCATTTACTAAGAATAATTTACAGAAACTCTTCATTATGAAAGGCCTCAAATGAGTGGGAGGTTTTTTTATACAAATGATGATCCAACTTCAGGAAGATAAAGCACGCTTGACTTATCAATAATCACTTCTCATGTAGTTGAAATTAAGCTTTTGCTGAAGTACCATACCGAATTTGGCCTATAAACAGAGTATTCGTTTCATTAGTTTTAATAAAATTGTATGGAATCATTGCTCAATGATTTGGGGAGGGAATTTAGCTAAATGAAAATCATAATCAAGCCAACCTTCCAAAACCAAGAATATTTAATTAATTCTCAGAAGTGTTCTTCATTATCAATTTCTAGCCAACAACCCGTTAACACCAAGACTCAAGTCAAACCACCAATAGTTGCCTTTCTCTGCCTTATCATGTATCTTGTTGCTAAGATGGACAAAACATGTAAGAACAGGCAGAAGTATCCATGTACCAATACTTAATTGCTTCCTCAAATTGAACAGGAAGCACTTAACAGTGAAAGCAACTATTTTTAACATATTCTAACATTTAAGAGCTGACAAAGGGGTATACACCATACCTAACATTTTGACATGTTCTTTGGGCAGTTCAATTCACAAATCCAACCTCAGTGTCAGTTGAGAAGAGCTGTCTGTTTGAGATTCTCAGTAGCTACTATCAACAAGGAGTAGTACATGTTAGATGTAAGGTTAGTGGGAGCAAAAGGTTCACAAAGGGTAAGTTTCGAACCCTACTTCTCCAAGACTCAGATTCTTGCCTACAGTGCTGAATCATTTACTTATACATAAATGTCTGAAAACCCGTCTTGCATTAAAGCTCCACATACACTAATAAATACACAGGCATTGTCCTGTGGTCATCCATCCTGGCATGCCGTTAACACAGTCCTTGGCATGGTTTTGGTGATATACCAGTTATTAGTCTCCCAAATGGTGCCTGGACATGTTTTCAGTTTTGTGTCTCTGCTAGGGGCTATTTCCAACATACAGACTGGATGTATCCACCTTGTTTTGATGGGTGAAGGAATTCAACATAGGGATTCTATTCTGTCATATCATGTTCTATGCAACATACAGACCGATCCTGTCAGTGCAGAGAACAGGCCTGATCCATTTTGTTTACCCGCATAGATGGGCTATTAGATTCTGCAACTGTCTCAGCACTGAAAGCTGGTCCCACTGCTTTTTCCAAAGAGCCACTATCTCTCACTCCAGGATGAGAAATGTAGGTTCAGTCACATCTCTCAGCACAAGGAGTTAAAATCTGAAATTCTTGTGTCCCATTCCCTGAAAAGTGCCTATGAGATGAGGCCACAGGACAAGGCTGGAAGTATATTCCATATCCAGCTGAAGCTGTCGCGTGCACATACTGATAAACAGAGAAGAGTCAGTGGTCAAAAAGGAAAGGGCAAAAGCATAAACACGCGAACAAGAGGGATCCTGACACTTCAGTGTACTGAGCAGGAAATTCTTGAGAGGAGTCTTGAGTTCCTATGACTGCCTCTAGTATTGTTTATCATTTTTAATTATTTATTTTAAATTGTACACTTGATCCGATCCTGAAGGTAAGGACAAGATCACAGAACTTCCCCCAGGTGTATGTGCATTAAGCTCTCCACTACTAGTGCTAGATTATTCCAAGTTACATAAAAGAGCTTTTTAATGGGGTACAGAGGTAGATCAGCAGATAGTTAAAATACACTAAATATCAAAAAAGGATAAAACAGAAGATACATCTCTTCCCATGTAAACAGCAGCATGCTGGTAAAATTAACCTCTTTCATGGACCTTTTTTTAGTTCATTTAGTCCAAGTTTTTTATTCATTGGATCATAAAAACCTATAAAATTTGAATTTATCCTTTACTTTTGCATCCTTTCCTAAGACAATATTGTGCTTACATATGGCCAAGCCTCAAGTGATAGATGAGGGAGCAATTTCAGTCCGTCTTTTAAATTTGTTTTGTGATTTATTTTTCTTTCTTGACACTGCTCCATCCCCCTAAGAAAATAATCTTAATTACTTCTAAGTTAAATAACCTTTTTTAATAGAAAGCTATTTAAAATATAAATATATGTTTAACTGAGCCTTGCTCTTTTGTTCACAATTGTTTATCTGCAGATTTTCCATCAGACCAAACAGGCCCCAAAAAAGTGCCGTCTGAAAAGGAACAAACATGCAATTAACAGAATCTACAAGTCCTTTTCAAACAGCTGTCTGCTTATAATACAGATGAATACCCCGGATACTTCTCAAAAGTTTTATAAGTGTCATGCCACTGAACATACTAATTTTCCCTGCCAATTGTACATTTTTATGTAACAGTAACTAGGTTGATGTCAAAGAACTGAAACAAAATTATATACCATATGTCATACCAGAAGCTGCTTATAAAGATTAGCATATTTATAAGACAAAAAATGCATTTTAAGTAATGCAAATATGAAACAAAAATCTTTTTATTTTTAAAAACATTTTTTCCCAAATCAATTTGAATTATGCTTTTCTACTTTACTTTTACAAGATCAAAGAAATTAAATTCCATCCTGTAGGAAAGATCTTAGAGAGAGTAACATCTGATATTGTGCGAAATGTCAACAATCAATAATTTATCCTTTCAAGCCCTAATGCTAGAGTCTAAACAATAATCCGTTTGGTCCCAGATAAGACGGAGAAGTCAGTCAATTTGGTAACAGTCATACTGGCCCAAAACATTCCAAGCTGAAAACCATGTAGGACAAGAACTGAATATATAACCCTATGTTTCTAACTAAAATCCAGTATGAGGCTACTTTTGCACATCTCTGAGCATCTGAATTCATTGTGACAAACTTTTTAAACCAGCACTTAAGGTTTTTGAAAGCCGATTTTAAAATCCGAAAAATAATGCTAATTGAAGGTAAACAGTTAAAAGCATATGTTTTCAGCAGAAGACCAATATGCAAACTAAAATGTTATTAAAAACAAAACTGATGGATAATGACCTTTATTGTGGTCATTAACTCCCAAAGCAGCAATAAAATCAGAATAATGTTTGTCTACCTCCCAGAGACATGACCCTCTACAAAGCTGATAGACTAACATGTACTTCAATGTATTCCACATACAGTCTGTTATATTGCCTTTGGTGATAATATATAATTTAACTAATCTAATTTACCATCAATATCAAAATAGCTTGCCAGAGGAAACTATATGCTAGTTAAATATGTATTTTGACATTGAAACATTAGAAACATTATTTGTTATGCAAGGATCCTCACAAAAAATATAAAATTCTCTGACAAAATTTTAATAATATGAAAATTTACTGCAAATAACTTTAGATTAATTATTAAAAGTCCTGGAAAAACATCCAATTTTTGCTGATGAGGCTGATTTTTCCCATTACTGTGGCATTCATTTGAAGAACCCAAAGCTGTGAGTAGCAGACTTTTATTATTAACATAGCCGTATGAACTAACTAATGTAAGTGTCTAGTAAACTCTGATCAAACCATCATCAAAGGTTTGTTCCTTCTGTCTTTATAATTTTCTTCAGTTAGACTGAAAGTAATCTCATCTTCATACACACTTCATGATGCACTATTAATAATCTGTAATATTTGTTGCACAGTTCTTTCAATTTGCTATTCATAGCTAAGAAAGTAATTTCCTTAAATAGGTGTTCAGTAGTACAGCAATATGCATATTAAAATCTATTTTTCTCCCCTTAAATTATGTGCACGTGCTTCACCAGCATTGCCTAGATTATTTTGCCTTGAAAGAGTTTGCATAGGTTAATTGTTCAGACCTTAATAAACAAATCTGTGGATGATGCCTGAAGAGAAATATGATCCACGATGTTCAAATAACCATCAAGACACTAAAGAAGATAAACGACGAAGGATTCCTCTGCCACACTAATCACAGTAATCAAATAAACCCTTCTACCTATCTCCAGTCTTATAAACAACACAGACCAGAGACGATCCAGGAGATGCTATTGGTAAGTAAATAACCTTTTCAAAAAAAAAAAAAAAAAATAATACTCCAGCATCACAACACTAATCCTTGTTTGATGTACAGAAACTTGTGGCTTACAAGCCAACCCAATGTTTCAACGTTCATTTTGATAAACAGGTAGACTAACTGGAACTTGAGATGCTGAAGGGTAAGAGAGACATAACTGCATAGGCTTCAGGAGTCCCCAGAGATTGTTCCTCTAAGTAAACCATCTACAAGAGCCAGGAGCTTTTAGCTGGTTTTCCTATTGAACATTTTTCTCCTCTGTAACTTACAGCTGTGAGCTATGTATTCTATTCTTTGCCCAGACGGACAGTATCAGGAATTAATAGATAAGAACTCAGGATAGATTCTTCATCTTCCAGTGTGGAAAAAAACATTTATGCAGCAACTTTGTTGTCTCCCACACAGGACATCCTTTCTGCTAATAAAAGTCCCTGCACTAGCTACAAAAGAAGGGGGATGGGTGGGTGGGAATAAACAGAAACAAAAAACCAAAAACAAACCAACACCACCACAACAACAAAAAACCCCAAAAAAGGCAGGTGAAAAAAGGAGCAGGGGTAAGGGAAAGCACTGGGAATATGGGATGCTGCTTTTTATAGGACTGAGTTTCTACAGTAAGGAGAATGATACGTAAGAAAATAAGTTATCTTGATTTCTATCTAAAATCATGACAATTAGAGGAAATTCTTCTGCTTAGCTTTTTTTTTTTTTTTTTTTTGGACTGTGAAACACCTAAAAGCAGTATAAATCTAAACATTTTAGTCACTGAGAACACATGTCTTTCCTTTGGATCTAGTTAAAGAAAAGGACAGAATAAATACTGCCTTCTTATGACTGGGGATTTACACATCTGGAATAGCCAAGTACAGATAAAGTCTCATGTCTTGTTTTTTTTCATGGTTCAAACAAAATTGCTGTTTAAAAAAACCTTTCATGGCTTAAAAACCCTTCATGGTTTTGACCTACTGAACAACCTGACAGCTAATTTTCTTAAGGCTCTTACATAGAGCCAAAATACAAAATTAAAAAAAAAAAAAAAGGCAAAACACAAGACTCCTTGGATTTATTATGAGCTGCTATAAAAACTGTATATCCCAAAACCTAAGTATTTGCATCATAAAATCCTTACATTTAAACTGATGCGTTACCTGGAAAGGGTATTACTTCCATTACCAATGTGAGAGAGTGGATAGACTCATTTTTTCAGTTCCTGAAACCTCCTGAAGCACATCCTTTTTCACACACAAAATCCCCCACATTTACTTAAGCACAAAAAAATTAGAGTGACAGAAGCAGAGAGCTAGTTACACGCTGACATTTAAGAACTTCATTGGGATTAATCTGCATAACTTCAGTGATACATATTAGTAACCCCCACTGTATACGTTAATTCCTCTGCCCAAAAAAGTTCCAGAACCGTCCCACCAAACTCAATCTTTTAAATGCATAAAGAAAAACTACTGAGAATTTTACAACAGCAATTAAAGTGGGCTTTACAAGAAAGATGGGGACAAACATTTTAGTAGGACCTGTTGCAATAGGACAAGGCGTAGTGGGTTTAAACTAAACGAGGGTAGATTTAGGCTAGATACAAGAAAGAAATATTTTACAGCAAGGATGGTGAGGCACTGGCACAGGTTGCCCAGAGAGGTGGTAGGTGCCCCATCCCTGGAAACATTCAAGGTAAGGCTGAATGGGACTCTGAGCAGCCTGATCCAGTTGAAGATGTCCCTGCTCACTGCAGGGGGGTTGGACTTGACCCTTAAAGGTCCCTTCCAACCCAAACTATTCTATGATTCCATAGAAATGTTTAAAGTATATAACCATTCAAAATATTTTCAAGTAGAAACCACCACGTCAGAGAATGTTTTTAACATGTATATTAAATATAGGATAAAATTAAAATAATCTACTTTTATGTATCGCATTATTATATTAATAAAATTACATTAGATATCATGTTCAACCAAGCCATACAAATCTTAACTTTCTTTTTTTATTACATTAGTTTAGATGGTCATTATTTTCCTACTACCAAAAGAATTGGTTGTAATTAGCCTAATAACTTTCAAAAGTTCTAAAATATAGATGTGTAATAAATAAGGGAAAAAAAAAAGACACTTTTTTTTGTGTTAGATGAATACGTAATAATACACTTAATTTTCTTCCCCACAAATTTAAAAGCGTACTTACTAAATGACCAGTTGTGATGACAGACCATCCTTTACCAAGGACTCACAGAGCAAAGGTTTCAAAGAGCTTGAAACCTGTTGCCTTTAGCTGTTTCTTCAAAGATGGCACATCTGAAAGATCTGAACACTTTGTTTCTGACAGAACTGCTGCACAGAGTGATACGAAAAAGCACGACTAAGTAATTGAATAACCACAAGTGTTTTGGCTAACATAATTACATTTCACAATGCAGATTTATTAGATTTGAGATCTCCATTTAAGATCATGCATTTTCATACAGTTTCTCTCAGTCAATATACAAGGTACAAAATGAAACTACATTTAGATGCAGTCATAAATGCAAATTATGCTTAGATATCTGAAATTCAGCAATATATGCATTTAAATCACAAACATCAATTTTATGCCCCTGCCAGTAAATTACAGCATCACACACAAGATACTGACATTGATGTCTCTACCTGACACAAAACAGAAATACTCCACCCTACTGTATGTTATTTGGGTGAAGAGCAGGATCTCAGTGTTTATTAAGGTCACAACATTTCAGTGTAACAGCAACAACTATGAGCTAAATATGAAGCTAAAATTCTTAAAATATATTCCAATTTTTGCCTATTACGAAGAAAATAAACGGCCAGATAACTCTGTGGGGGAAAAATGTTTGAAAGGTCTACGTAATTAATTACGTATTCACTGCACTTGCAAGATGAAGTTGTTTAAAACTCAAACACTGCACAAAGTTAAAAGTTTTGACTTATATCAGAAGCATTTTAAAATTAGTTTTGATAAATTTGTGTGAAATGGAAACAAATAAACCTCACAAATGGAAGGAGGTGACCTCCAAAGTAAGTGTTTAAAAACCAGAGATGTTGTTAGATGGCCTTGGTTAACGATGAGCGCTATTAATTCCATTTCTGTAGCTTACCTCCATGGCTTTTTCTTTGCTTTATTACCCCTTTGCTTCTGTCAGCAGAATTTAGAGGAGCAAGTAAAGACAACTGAGTAGGGAAGATGGAACTAAGGGTGGAAATTATTGCTAGGACAGTATTTTCCTTCTTACACCGCACCCTGAGGGTCACAGGTCTGAACACAATATGGGGTCAATTATTTAACTCAGTGCCAAATGACACAAAACATTCTTTCAGATATGTTAAAATAACCCGTTAAAAAGGCATTACTAAAACCAGAAAAGAGGCATTAAAATGTCATTTTGGAAAATAGTTATGCAAAGCACTAATATGCCTAATAATATGTTCATTTAAAACTTCTCTCTACAAAAGAAGTTTACTTTGTCTACAAAAAACAGAAAAGTAAAAGAACTTCTAACCAGCATCAGTCACAGGACTTCAGAGGGCTTGAACACACTCAAAGCTTCAAAAAATCCCCAATATATCAATCACTACAAACAATTCTTCATATGTACAGTACATTCTTGTCATCTTACTACATGAGCTCTAGATAGCTATGTCTTGTGCTTTATTTCCCTTGGTTCAGCATCTGGCCAAGCCTGCCTTGGTCACAACATACAGTTCATTCAGTATGGGGCCACTTTTCCAGTATGAAGCTGCTTTTTCCAGAATTTCAAGGCAGCTAAGGCTGTTGGATGTCTAGAAAGGTGACTGAGAGCTGCAAATATGTATGAAATACACATGATATTTGATTCAGAAATACGTAACCAGCAACTCCAGTACTGGGTTTGGGAGCATTTTCAGGCAATGCAGCACAGACTGTATCTGGTCTTGTAATGAAACAAATAGCAAAGATAGAATCACAGACTGGTTTGGGTTGGAAGGCACCTAAAAAACCCACCCAGTCCCACCCCCTGCCATGGGCAGGGACACCTTCCTCCAGACCAGGTTGCTCCAAGCCTCATCCAGCCTGGCCTTGGACACTTCCAGGGATGGGGCATCCACAGCTTCTCTGGGCAACCTGTTGCAGTGCTTCCCCACCATCTCTGTGAAAGAACATCATCTTTCTTTCCCGAGTTAGATAACATCTACTGTCTTTGTCACATGTTAATAGTTCCAACAGAACTCTTCTGGTAAATACACAGATATGGATGTTAATTAAATTCATTTTGAGTGTGAGTGACACCTAAAGGCACTCTACGTGCCTCACTAACAGGTTATAAAACATGTGCAATATGCCATAATTTACCAAAGCACCAATGCCTAATCGCTTCATGCTGCAATGAATTTCAAGTAAACATGAGTAGTTATGCCATTAATTCTAATAAAGTGACAGCTAACACTTACTGCACTATAGTGAACACTTGCACAAAAGCAGTTACTATGTCCAGCAGCCCTGTAGAAAGATATATAGAACACTAAGTATTCTTGGATTAATGGTTTTTCTATGTAAGAACACTTGTTCACATGGAAGTGTAGAAATCAAAAACAACTCAGCATTTTATTTTTTGTATACAGTGTGAATACTTTGACTTCATTTATTCAGATATTAAATAATATCATCTATCACTTATTAACCTTATAACTCTTTCTGAGCAGACTACACAAGCACAAACTAACAGCTGCTCTTTTCTTTTGTTTGCTAAGTCAGCAGTGATCAAGAAGAGCTAAGCTTTCTGTTATCACCCAGCTGCATTAGCAGATGATGATTGAAAACTTCTGGGGATGGAACTTCAGCTGAGATCACAATACACCCTAGCAGAGAGGTTCTTCCAAGCTGAAGAATTTACATCGGCACTGATGTCACTGAGCCACAGAAGGATGGATTAAAAACTAGAGGATTAAAAATACTGTTTCCTAATTCACCTGCCACCAACTCATACTAGTAAATCACTTCCCTTTATTACTGTACTTGCCAGCGGGTGAAAGCCTTTGTTTTGTCATTTGCAAGTATAGAAAACCAACCTCTACTTACTGATTTTTTTTATTTAATCCTTGAGTTATTAACTATCACAATGAAACTAACAATTTAAAGGGCAATGAAAATGCAATCCTACTTAGTGAGGGTAAGACCAAAGAATATCCTTCCTTCACTGAGTCCATTTGGACTTGTCACCACTGCTTCTGAGGTAAATTTAAAAGCTTTATCTTCCTACAGCCTCCTCTGCTGACAGTTTTGAGTTTTACAGTGACATTTCCTTGTGTTTTAGTTGTTTTTATGTCTCTTCTCACTGACTGCCAACTTCCAGAGGAAATTATCTATAGAAAGGAAGTATTAAAACAGATGTATTCAGCATAAAGTCAGATGCATAAAATAAATTGAAAAAAGTTTTATATATCTGTTCAGTCAAAGAGCATTTAGGGTAACAGTGATACCACATTTGTTGGTGAAAGCTATTTTGCAGGCATCAAGCTCCCATTCTGCATTGTAATAGATGGAAAGTACCCATCTCTACCCAAGAGATTGGGACAGTCCAATTGCAGAGCCACCTTGTATTTTCTTACTGGTTATAAAATACTTACTATATATATATTTTTTTTTTAATAGTGGAGCTCAACAATTTGAAAACGCCAAAAAATTAAGTTTTAAATCCTACCTGGATTTCCGTAACACAATTAATAAGATGTGCACTGTTCAAATTTTAACAGGCACAACAGTTAGCTTTGCAGATTTCTATTGACACTGGTATGCCACAAATATGTCTGTTCAGGGTTTGGGTAGCAGAAGACATAGCTATATCCAGTACACAAAAGCTGAAAATTGTACTCATGAGAAACCTGAATGGGATTGACAAGGCATCATGTTAATTATAATACATTTACACAGTGAATGTAACATTGAATTGCCAGCACTTAAAACTTTTGAGTTTGACAATACTCTCATTAACTCAGAACTCTCAATGGAAGATTCAGAAAAATATGCATAAATATTTGACCCATTAAATGCTAATAATAAATCATATATAATGAAAATAATTAAATCTGAGGAAGACCGCTATCAGCACTGGTACAAAGGAACTTGAAATAAAGATGTCGGGTACTGTGTAAATTACTTCAAGGTAGGCTTTCAAAACACACAGGTATGAAATCTACCCTGCTCTGTTATTCATCACTACTTCAAATTTGTGGATAAATAGGAGATTTTCCCCCAGTCACCTGAAATTTTTCTGCTGAAGAGTTCATTAAACACCACCATCACCAGCCTATTTTGTTAATTGAATTAAGGTAGAATCAATTAACCTCCTCTCCCATTTCCATGAACAAAACTGCTTTAAAGCGAAATTTTTGGCCTTGTTGTATGACTAACAAGCACTAGCATGATTAGGCTCTGTGAATAGGAAACATCTTCTCTCAGTCTATCATATTCAAGAAGTTACTATATAAAATGTGTATTCTTTTTTGGGGGAAAAAAGGGTGGGGGGGTAGGGCAGAGGCCCACAAAACGCAGACCTTTCCGTAGTTCTTAAAAGCTAAGAATTTTGCACACTAGTTCCAAGAGATAAGATAGCACAGAACTTAAAAAAAAATATAGTGTTAAAAAAAAATAATATTCTTTCTAGTTATCTTAAACTTTTTTTTTTTAAATTATGGTTGCACATGCCTAGGCAGTAAATGAATTTGACAATAGAATACTCCACATATTTCTCTCCATTTAAGACATGTGCAATGTTGCCCATGATATACAAGTAACCATTTATGTATGGAAAACCAGAAAATCTAAAGGGAAATTGGTAGACAGCATCTACCTTAAAATCTGGTGTCTGAATTGGCATGTATTAAAATGGTTTTAAAAAGTAACCAGTTACTCCCTCTTTGAAAACAAATGTAACTCTTGGCAATGAAAACAGCAAAAGGTGAAACACAGGAGTTACTATTCTTGATCTCTTGCCTCAGTCTTGAAAAACAATGCCCGGGATAATCCACCACTAAACAATCTTTCTGATTATCTGTTGTGAACAAGGTCTTCCAGCACAGTAAAACCCCTGCTTCAGATAACACGAGTGTCCTAGAAAAGCTATTCTGTGTCCAGTTACAGGATAACTAAGGAATCTGTTCGACATTTTGCAGGTAGAATCAGGAGTTTTAAACTTTCACTAAAAGGTTTTTTTATGCATCAGAGGCAAAAAAGAGTGCTTGAAGACTTTAAAGGACATAGTGTTCATGGACAAAGCGTTTCTCCTGAGCAAGGGGGACAGCAGGGAAGAAAGGACAAAGGTGCTATTTTGCAAATGTTACGTTAGCGCAGTAGGTCAGAACCAGAGTTTGTTCAACCTCTTGATAACGAGGGAAAGAAAACAGCCCTGAAAAATGTGCAAGAAAAGTTGTACCTCTACACACACAAATTCAAGAGGACTTAAAAATACACTAATCAGTACACACATTTAGAAATACCGACAGCGAATTCCCCTTTCCTCCTCCCACCCACGTCAATGTGACAGCAGTTTGTCACTTGCCATGTGTTCCATGCTATGGTAAACGTATTATCTTTGATCGGCAAGAATGGCATAGCACCATATATTTGTTTTCCAATCACCACATACCATTTAATTATTTCAGAAGTATTTAGTCATCAATGTCCTTTGCACTTCTTAACAGATAAGAACTAAGAAACAAGGGAGATTCCCCAGTGTGCAAGGAAGATAGCAATGGCGGTGCTGGACTGAGTCTATATTCAACACAAATGTTAGGTGAGCAAACAGTACCATTGTACCAAAACACATTTTTTTAAATGTCTAAACATTCGAAATGTTTGCATTATAGTTTCATTATCTTCTTAGTCCCTTCCCTTGAAAGGCAGCATTGCTACTGAATAGGTTCTTATTAAATCAATGCCAAATATGCTTATCAAAGCCACAACATTATCAGCTAATAAATATACAAAGCTAGACAAATATATGAACCTGAGGATGGAAGTAGTGTCTACCAGACCTTCTGATTCTTTGTGTAATAATGAGTTAAAACTTTTCAATTTCAGCCTCGAATCAAAATGGGAACTAGCATTGCTACTGAATAGGTTCCTATTAAATCAATGCCAAATATGCTTATCAAAGCCACAACATTATCAGCTAATAAATATACAAAGCTAGACAAATATATGAACCTGAGGATGGAAGTAGTGTCTACCAGACCTTCTGATTCTTTGTGTAATAATGAGTTAAAACTTTTCAATTTCAGCCTCGAATCAAAATGGGAACATTTTGGCAACATCTATTGGAGCCATGTATCATTATTCTCTACTTTCTGGTCCAAGAGGGCTATACCCAACAAATTATTTTTCAGATAACTTGTTAGACCTAGGAGTTTATTAGAAAAATATATGGCTTATGGCTTGAAAGACCATAAAGTGGTTTAAGGAGACCTAAGGGACAATGATTTATCTACCAGAATCAACTTTCTCTTCAGGCTGCTGCAGTAGAGCATGGAAATGTGAAAAACAGGATTAAAGACTCAAGTTACCTGCTTAAAAACCACAAATGCTTTATCATTTATTGAGAAAGACACTTCAAAACTTATCTGGATGGTGTGACTTAAGATCATATAATCCATTTCCACATTTTGCATAAAGTGGCATTAAAGACTTCCTTTTATTGAGAGGTCGGAGGTCATACCACCATTTTTACCTGCTGAATCTGCATATTAGAGACAAACGTTAAAAAGTAATACCTGTGGAATTTGCAACTTAAGTTCCAAAGCTGCTTTGTTGGTTTTTTTTTAAGAAAAAAAGTTCTATTCCCATCATAGGTCTCAAGAATTGAGATACCAGGGTATTAAGGCAAATATTCCTATTACGTAGTTTAACACTCACTTTACAAGCTTAAGTTAGGAAGACTTTCTTTAGGAAGACTCCATCTGAGGGAGAAACTTACTCAAAGGGTCTTGCAGAGAAGAAACCCAAAGCTAAGTCTTCTAAACCACCCCTTTAAAGGCACTAAGCTTCTATTTCCTACCCAGGAACAGTAGCCTCCACATGTTTGTAAGAAGTCAGTGTACATTCCCTTGTGATTTGTCTGAGCCTGAAAACTCTCTACCAAGTTAAACTGATCTCACTGATGGCTGCCAGAGTCATGCCGCTGGCCATGCATTCCCATCACCTCTTTTGCACTGTCCCTGGTGCTCGTGTGACTTCAGTTTGAGCTATTTCAGGGAGCTAAAGAACTGAAAATTAACTTTAAAAATGTATCTCTTAAAAAGCCTAGATCTACATTTTAGTATCAGTGTGTCGTTTATATTACACCTCAGGGCCATTTCACACACAGAACATGCTATTAGCAACAGACTAGTTCTAGTAATACATTTATTATGTTTTGTAGCAAGGGCAGAAGAAAAAATAACCCTTAGTAAACTCAAAATATTAATGCTCCAGATACAGTATATAAATACCATGTACATCTAGAAGACAAGAATTTGTATAATGATCTTACAAAATCAGTCACATATGTGCAGAATTAATTAACTTAGTATGCACATTATTCCCTTCTAAGTCATGGAACCCCTTGAACTCAGACCTGCAAGTGCTACATGAACGAATTCCTACAGAACCTATTGGAAGTTCCAGGACTGTGACATTTCAAAGACCATGTCCACAAAGGAATTGCAAAGTTTTACTTAGAGGGGGGGAGGG
>NW_010257412.1:16775-24266 GCF_000690775.1 Eurypyga helias
TTACACCTATTTATAACACCTACTTATAACAACAGAGAAAACAATACACTTCCCGTAAGAAGGTGTGCCAACTACTTAACTAGGCAACGTGTGAAGCCACTTATCAGAAAAGTCCTAGAGAGTGAAAATAATTAAATTGTCTAAAATAGTCTTTAACAAGACCACCATCAACACAGGCAGAAATAACTCCAGAAAACCCAGATTCTACAGGAATAGAACTCTCATGGAGTGGCATTTTTGTTCTGCATGAGCTGTATGGCTGGTGAAGGGTCATCTTTGAGGAACATGGAGAGAACAGTTTTTATTCACTAGAAAATACTCACTCAATAGTCAGAAACAGAAACCAAGTCTCACCAATCACCTGCTTTCCAGCTGTAATAACTGTAAGTAGTCTAATCCAATGCCATGCTATAGGTAACAGGTCTTCCCTTATTCCACACACAAGTCTTCTTATGCTGAATTTAAAAGATCTGAAGTAAATGAAAGATGGGGCCAAGCACTGACAAGAAAACAAAATACTGAACAACTTATCGGTGAGCAATAGTCAGCTTTAGTTCTGACTAAGGAGATAGTAGAATAATATGTATCAATTTAAACCTCCTAATAATGCACATGCATAAAGAATTCAGGTTAAAGATGCACAAGCTACTATAGTTCTGGCATTTTCTAATCTGCACAAATCTTACAGAAGTTATTCCAGTTGATATGTTATAACTTCAAGAGAAAAACAATTCTAAAAGACCAACAAATCATCAATTTGTTCATTAAAACTAATTAAATACATACTATGTATGTATATATGCAGACAGAGGAAGATAGGTCTATTTCTGCAAGGAACTCAGCATGAACAGGATTTTGCTCCATGAGGAATCCAATCGCATCTACTCTGTCCACAGACTCATTACAGCAAAAAAGTCCATGTGAACCAAGAAACTAGTCCATTCAGAGTATGATGTTCAGGTAAAGCTGTATACAACACGCTAAACGCATGGAAATCTTTTATTGGAATAAAGAGTGCCTTCAAGTTTTGTACATATGTCCTGGTAAGAACAATAAAACAACAAAAAAAATCCCTCTGAGACATACAAAACCCCAAGCCCTTCCTAATAACAGCTTCCTACTAATTCACCTTAAGATTGTTTATTACAATTTCTATGGCTTCTTTAATCAGACAATCTTTAAAATATTAACCAATATTTGTCTTTGTTATTCAAAATATGTGACTATGCACAGAGATGACAGAACCTTCCAGAACACACTTTCAAGGGCTAAGAGCCATGGACACAGATTCCCTTCTGTTCTTCCCACAGCACGACACTGAGACTGAACTGCTACAACCTCTCTCCCTACTCAGGCTGTCCCTTCTCTAAGCCCCTTCTAATACATGTGGTCTTCCTTCACCTCTGATAGTACTGCTACACTGCACTCTCAAAAAACTATCTGAAACGCTGTACTTAAAATGTTAATAGATATGTACACATACCTCCCTGAACTTGCTTTGAGAAGTCCTGACAGTAAGTCATTTTTTGGCAAAACACAAGCATATAACCAAACATAGAGTTACCACAGTAGAGAGTTACAAGTTGCATGATACGGCACAGAAAAAGCCCACTCTCTCCACCCCATTTCTTTAGACTAGGCTTGTATCTACTCCTCCAAATTTTTTAATTATCATCATCATATACAGAAAGAATAGACCTGTTTAAAAACTAGCACATATGTAAAATGTTCATCTAAAGCAACGGAACACAAGATAAATCCACTACAAATCAATGAGTTTCCAATAAACAGAATCTTTTGAATTAGGAAAGCATCATTCTACATTTCATTCAGAATGCTTTTCACTCTCCCATAAGTATTGCCCTCACGTTTAACTGTCTCTCTGTCCTTCCAACAATGAAATAGTCTACACAAGTTGCTCATCATCTCTGCATCTAATGCAGTTTGAAATTTGCTTGAAAACACTTCCTACACTTCGCATATTTATGAGTTACACCAGATCAAATATTTGAATTAAAAAAGTTGGGCCCAGAAACATTTTATTCTATGTCAGAGCTTCTGTCAAAAGCATAATAGATATCAATATCACCTTAAACGCACATTCAGGTACGTGTAGAATTCTGAATTAGAGATTTGATCAAGTAGCATAAAAAGATTACATTTTCATCACTGTAAAACTGAGAAAAGTCAGACAAGCTTCTCTTTCTTAATTTTTAAAGAGACCTATCTCCTGTTGGAAAAGCTTAAAGCTTTGCACTGCTTTTATCTACTTTAAAATCATTCTGAACGACAGCCATCAATCGGAAGAAGTATATTTTCTATGTACTCCTTCACTCTTCAGCACAAGTAAGACGTAGGGAAGGTACTTAAAGCCATTAAGATGCATGTAGAGTAGCCCCTAGCAACTTCCAACCTATTTAAATAAACAGAATTTTTCTATTTCCATATAAATAGTCTAGTATTTTAGTAAACATGTTGTACCTCAGTAGGCATCAGTGTTTGTTAATCTCATACATAACTGATTCCAAGAGCCTTGCGTATTCGACAGGACTATGCCCAGGCTTGCCAGACCACTGAGACAGGTCACTGCAGGATAATGGTCTTCCAAGTACAGTAGCTCGTTACTGTGTCGAAATGATTCACTTCTATCATCATCTTGCAAATTCTAATTTGATAATTATAGTGATTATCAATTAGCATCTCATCACTATTTGATGACACACAATGACTTGAGGCTAACTAGCACCTAATACTCAAATTTAACAAAAAATGCCACGAAGAGAGGAATCATTCAAGAGGCTTGCAGGCATAGAGGACTGTGTAAGGAAAGAAATGTGCAACAGCATCCAGATTCTTACAGGTTAATTTTTCTGGCAAGCTCCCCATCCACAATGGGCCAGTGCGGTAAGCCAGGTGAGACTCACAAGGAGTCTGAATGGGCGTCTGTGCAAATCTGCAGCCCTAGGGAAGGGGCAGTACCCCAGGCTGTGCTCATGAGACCTTTGTCACCGACACGTTTCTCCAACCCAGAACATCACACCCATAATAAGAAGGCGTGCACTACTGAGGTTCAAAGAGAATGCTTCATTATTTGGTACAATAGACCACTGCACGTTTCATAATAAGTCAATTCAATTTAGAAAGGAAAAAGAAATCAAATAAATCATTATACCTAATTATGTAACACAACTGCCAGAAGACACAAAAAGCTGAGGAACTAAGTACAACATGAACATACAAGTGGTTTTATCTACAGTTCGCCTCTATATCTGCTTTTACATGGATGATCATTCAAGTCTGGAGAATACTCCACAACCTGTTGCATTTGAAAACCTTTGCTTCCATTCACCGTACAGTAGGAGATACTTAATCTCAACGACTTTCTCTCATCTGTTTCCTATGAACTAAGAACTTGCATTTCAGTATGCCTGAAATATTTCTTATTTCTTTAATGCTGAAATAGTTATTATAGAAACATTAGCTGGTTATAGCACAGCATTATGATTCATTCAAAATATCCATGGCCCATATATTTAGAACGTTCATTTTTTTATCACATACAAAGATTGGAGTCATGTAATTCTCTCATGCATATGACCACATCATTCCATTAAAACCTTTCTGTGGCTGTAGCAGAATTTACATTTTCATGAAGGACTTACAGAAAAATTTACTTTAGAGAGAAGATGACAATTTTTATAGAAGAATGATGAATGCATTAGAATCTGTTAGAATTCAGAGTACAAAAAGAACCGTAAGCTATAAAGGAATACAAATTTTGTAAGAACCTAATAGAAGACTCTGCATTAAGGCCTCCATGCTGGTTTATGTGCCGAAATATTTTGAGAGGACTAACTGTAATTTGCGTTTCCTGCATTACATAAAAATAAAACCTTTTTTTCTGCATAAATAATTATTTTATCATTCATTGTTTAATGTCTTATAAACTCCATACCTTCATCTCCACCAATATTTCTCAGAAATCATGTATCTTATTCTCTTTGCCTCCCCTCCCCTTCTTAAATACTGATGGGTAAAACTAACTTGGTTTTTGGACTTTTCTTTAGGATAGTTTGTAAACAGCACAATAACTGTCCCAGATATATGTTACCTAAAACTAACACTATTGCAAATGCTTAGTAATCTGAAATATGCTACGGAAATTTTTTCATACTATGTGCTAAACAAAAGCGTTGGTTCACTTTTTAATCCAATAAAATGACTAGTTTACTACTAAACCACAGAAAACTGTTTCACATGGCATCTAAATTGATTCCTGGCACTCTAGAACTGCCTTATGTGAAATATTTATGTATTTTTAATGTAAACAGCAACAATCTTCAGCATTTGTCTTCTAAAATGAAGCGTCATGTTGACACTGATCAACAAGAACTACCAAAAGGAAAAAAAAAAAAAGTGACATGAATTTTAATTTGCAGAGAGAATTATTCCAGGTATGTCTTGTTCCTGAATAACCATACCCTGTTAGGGCTTGCAGGCCTCTGTGTAAGTAGTTTGGGAATAGCAGTGACAGCATAAACAAAGCACTGGGAAAGGTTTATGAGGGTGGAGCCCATTATTAAACACTGGATTAAAACTCTTCTGTATCCTGAGGCTCCAAACTTCGCAAGGACGCAGTAGTAAACCCTGAGCAGACAAACTACAGCAGACTGAGACTCTTCCTCAACACACAAGCCCATGCACTTATTAAAACTGAATACACTGTTGTTCCCTACGAAATACTTGAAAACAAAGAACTAAAACACTAAGACCACTCCCCTTTATCAAGTATTAACTTCCGCTTTTAATAACTAACTCATCGTCCCACACGATACAGTTCTGCATTGAACAACACACACCGCTTCAGCCAGACAATGCACACAGCAATAAAACTCAGCCCAGCAAAGAAAGTGAAAGCTGCGTTTGTTCAGCATGTTATTTGGCGCAGCCAACTGTAATGCTTCTGCCTGCCATTTATTGTTTACTCTGTCGAAGGATTATTAAGAATTAAGCTACATTTGGCAATTTTTTGAGAAGGGAATTTACATGCAAAGTGACTGACACTTGATATTTAAAATCTATTGGTCGACACTGACCCTCCGTTTACAAGTGACTCATTTGACTGCAAGGATCTCTGATGTGGAAATGCTCAGATACGAATCAATTGCAGTTTTTGTCTCGGGTAAATGTTACTTGGCAATCCATAAGAAATGAACAATGCTCCAACCGAGGTTCACATAGAATAGTACTCATATGTTTTAAGAATTCCTTTTACATGCCTGATTTAGTTCTAGTCGGCAGATTTATGACTCCCCTTCTCCTAACAACTTACCACAGCGCACTGTGTTTTTAAACACACACACACACAGGCACACACAAAACCAGTAGTTAACTCTTTTGCTGCCTAAAAGAACAGAAATGCACGGATGTATTTAAGTTAACAAAAAAAGCAGGTTTGGTCCCGGTAGGGTTTTTGATTCTCTGTGGGAGGTGGGGATAGGGGAAGGACAGGATGAGAAAGGGAAAGAAACACGTAGGTACAGTTTGCAAATCCTTGTTCCATAAAGAAACGATTGTGTGTAAGAAACGACCATTCCTGCATGAGATCAGCTCAGTGCAAATTCTGCAGTTTACCTCTGATAAGGATAATGTAAAAGGGTTTCTCGGTACCCAAGCGAGATTCCCTTCCTTTTAGAAGGCAGATGCAGC
This sequence comes from Eurypyga helias, assembly GCF_000690775.1. Lineage (NCBI taxonomy): Eukaryota > Metazoa > Chordata > Aves > Eurypygiformes > Eurypygidae > Eurypyga > Eurypyga helias. The sequence continues at coordinate 22,485 of NW_010257412.1, forward strand.
ATTTCTATAAACAAAAATGTCTCTAGCCCTACCTTGTGCCAGTGCTTGCAACATGTGGAGCTGAAGCAACAGAAACGCCCACCATCCCCGACAGAAGATGAAACAGAAGTTTAACTTTATCATCATTCCGCCTCGCCTGCTATTCCTCCGGGCAATAATTTCACGATCCACCTTTCTTTCAACCATTACTGCCTCACTGATCCCCATCCGATCCGACTGCCTGCCACTCCTGACAGCGCTTTGGTCATTGCTCATTCCGCTCCCCGAGGCCGGGCTCTCTTTGGTGGGCTGGGAGCATCGCCCGCTGCCTTTACCCCGGAGTTTGAGGGGAAGAGAAGCCCCCACTTCACAGGAACAGCAGATTCTCTGATTTGTGCTCACTTTGCATGCAACCCGAAAGCAGCACTCCGTGTGCCTCCCGGTAGGATAATTGCCACCTAAGTCAATGTTTCTTGTGGAGGTATTGATTGCACCAAAGCAACCAGTCAGAAATGTGAAACACATGTTTCTCTGCACTGTCACATCCAATGCCTTCAACCGAGAGGGGGTAAGTTTATGGGCGTCAGTATTTCAGTAAATCCGGATCCTCCAGCACATTGCTAACAGAAACGGAGAAAAACTGATCCATCTTAGCCACCAGCAGACCATCCAGAGAGCACCTTTCATACCGCAACGATGATGGAAACTGTTACCCCTGTGATTTTTATGAAGCGTGGCGAGTTTTCCAGCATGTGTCCCATTCTCCTGTAAAAGCCTTGCAGTGGAAGTGTTAAATTCTCGTAGAACTGGGAAGAAAAAAAAAAAAAAAACCCTAATTGAAAGTATCTTGCTATTCCTTGCGCTAAGGATTTATTTCAGACAATTTCAAGATTAGCCATGCAGACAGGGTAGTCTCCAGATATCCCTGCAAAGCTCTGCATAGTTTATATTAATCCGATTTTCCTTTGGATACAAATCTCTACCGTCAACAGAAGGGTTTGAAGGGTCCTCGAGCAGGTAAACCGTGCAGCTCTGGCTGTGATTCCAGCTCGCTGTGCAGTCACTCAGCCACAGGCCAGCAGCAGTGTCACTTGAACTCTCACGTTCAGCCGGAGGTAGGGAAAACCTCAGTTGATCGTATCTCCCTCCTCCTCGAAGATTGGCGCTGATCTCTTTCTTGCAGGGAGACCACGGCAAAAACCACCTTTAACGTGACAAGTGCTTTTCTTCTGGCCGGCTGTGGATGCAGCAACGCCACAAACCCTCAGCGGGAGAGCGTCCGGGGCGGGGGGAGGGAAAATCTCCCGAAACAAGCAGCAACAAGGTGAAATCCTTCCAGCTTTGTTTAGATGGACTCCTGCCTTCCTTGTTTATGCAACCCAGGGATCCTGGTTCTGAGCGTCTCTGCCTTACCGAAGCTGTAAACACAAGAGAGAAAGCGCTATCACAGCGGCGGCGGCGGCGGCAATAAAACCGTACCGAGAGGGGGAAAAAAAAAGAGCGCTGAAGGTTTTACAATGCATCGGGTATTGTTTCAGTCCCGCCTTCCGTAAAGCGAAAAGTTTCGTGGGAGATTCCCTCCCCTCCCCTTATTAAAAAGAAAGAATGCGAGTAGTTATAAAAGAAGTACACCCGGGATAAAGGCAAGTTAAAAACAAAGCACCTCAGCGCGAAGTTGATCAAACAAAAACCGTGTCAGCTCTCCCTCCCACCACCCGCCCCCCCGAAAGCCGGCCTGAACTTTTCTCGTCTCCTTCAGCAGAGGCGCGGGTTTAACCCTTCCCTGGCAGCCGGCTCAGCACT
>NW_010257413.1:0-4414 GCF_000690775.1 Eurypyga helias
CAACCTGGTCTAGTGGAAGGAAGGGAGGAAAAGTGACTTGGGCCAGGGCTGAATGGCAAGTAAAAGCATCAGTAATAAATTTCACTACATCACACTAGCAGAGGTTTTGGGCCAGTGAGTGATTGCCTTGCACAGCCTCCTGAAAGTTTGAGTGTAAGAAACACAAAATTTCTGAAGCTGAACTTATACATGTTTTATCTCATGCCTTCACAATGAAAATGAGAAGATGAATAATTACACGTAGTCAGCCTCATCCAAAGTCTTTATTTAGGAATATTATTCTTTTTTATCTACTGCTGTGATCCATAATGGTAATAACCTGTTTCTGATAAATCTGTGTAATTCTGACAAACCATAATGGCTTATTTATATTTATTTTCAGAGCCAGTGTCTCTCAGTCCCTGTATTAACAGTAAAAGATACATCTAAGTATGGTACCTTTGTTAATGGATCAAAACTCAATGGCACTTCAGTGTCATTGCAGTCTGGTGACAGAATCAACTTTGGAGTCTTTGAGAGCAAGTTTAGGTAAGTGCTTTGATTGTAAAATATCAATTAGAAAACTGCAGTTTTTGAAAACAGTATTTTTGCACATCATACAACTTGGCAACTGATATAGCAGTGATGAGTTTTTAGAAAGCAAAGGAGATGAGTAATATTTTGCCTCTGTTCCATACCTGCTTCTGCAATTGTTTTCCATTACATATTTTTATAATATAATTTCTTTTGACACTAGGAGATGAAATTTGTTCGTACAAGAGCATTGGCATTTTAAAAGATGCTGTATTGTGTACAGTAAGTGTTTTCAGGCTATCTTAGGCAGATAACAAAATCCTAAAACATGAATGGTTCTGAAGAAGGGTGGAAGGTTTAGAGGAGGGAGAGGGCTTGTCTGAGCCCTTGTTAGCTGTTGATAATGTAACAAGGAGAGAACAGAGAGAGCTGGAGGATGCTTTGTGCAGTGCTGGCCATTCAGTGTTTGTTGCTGTGATGTATGCCTGCATTCTCTTTAGTGAACCCAACTTGCTATTTTTTCAGATTTCGCATGGTAGCTAGTGCTGTGAGTTTGACTATATGAAACACTCCTTGGTGTGAAGTGGCGGGTAAATAGAACAAATTCTAATGACAGTTAAAATCAATATTAGAGCAATATTAGAGCAACCAGAAGCCAGCTTTGTTCCTTAAAATTTGACTCCGTTTTTGTCACTATATTATTTGATGAAAAACCTGTGTTCTTCTCCACTTATTGTAATAAATTACTTTTGATATTTTAGATACACATACCTGATACATGGTACAGGAATCATGCTGTGAGACGAGATACCTCATGGTTTATTTAAATTTCTTTCTGCTGTGTAGACTAAACCAAATCGCATCATGGAACTTGGTATGCTGTGATTCCATATGGAAGATCTACAGACATAAATAGGCGTATGGTCAAGGGTAATGGCAGTGTTAGGGAAGAAAAAGTTACTTGAACTTGCATTCTATGACACATTTTTTCAAAGTACTAGTCTGTTTGTGGACTGTTCTGTTGAGCATACTTTTGCCTCTGGAAGCACGTGCTCAATTGCTTCTGATGCTCCTTGACCTTGCAGTATTCTTGAACTGCTAATTTTGTGTGATGTCTGTGAAAGATCCAAAAGTCCTTAGAAATATTTCCGACATCAGGTCTACGAACAAGATAGATAAGACAGCTCTGTTGACCATAATGATTGGCTGCAATAATTAAAGCGATACTCTTCTACTTGTTCTTTCCAGAGTAGAGTATGAATCTTTGGTTGTCTGCTCCTCATGTTTAGATGTTGCTCAGAAAACTGCTTTACATCAAGCCATCCAGCAGCTTGGAGGCCTTCTAGTGAATGAATGGACGAAAGAGTGAGTAATGGTATCAGTAAAAGTTACTGTTAAGGTATGTTGAGCTTTTGCATATAGGTGGTGTTGCTTTGCATTTTCCCCAAAAATGTGAATTAAATTCTAGACCTGCTCAAGATTTTCCTCTAGAAAACAATGAAGTCAGCTCTTCCAAGTTTAGACAGAGATATATGTTGATGAGAGGTTGGAGGGAAGGAAAATTAAAAAAGCCAATTTTGAGGACTGTTACTGATTTTCATCAGTTGCCTTGTAGATTTTCATAACTTTGGTCAAGACAGTAGTTAAAAGCTAGGCTCTTAGAAACAAAACTATTCTGTTTTTCAGTAGCAAAATTCAGTATTGTTCTATTTGTTTGTGTGATGCTTTTCACATCTAAGATATTAAAAAGCTAATGTCAGTAGGACCATATTATAGCTGAACATATTCCATACAGTAAATACATATTTTCTGCCTTTTCAGACTATATGTGCTTTGATTTGTGGTCGGCCAATTATAAAACCAGGGTTTTTTATTGAATTAATCAAAGCTGTTCAGTCCAGGCAGCAGTTGCCAAATCATGAAAGGTAAGTATGATGTTTTCAGTGTCACAGAATTAAGTTTGTGTGAGTTAGATTATCAAATAACTACTTATTCATCTGATTATATTTGATGGAATATGTGAATTAGAGTAACTTTATTTGTGGAAGAAGGCTTCATATGACACATTTTAATATTCAGGCATTTTTCTTGCTGTTCTCTCTAGAGGTATAAAATGAGCTCTTGGAATTGAGAATATGCTTAGAGATGTTATTACCTCTAAATAGGAATTTGTTTTGTGGATGTCTTTGAAGCAACATTGAAACTCTTTTGGGAGTTGCTACATTAAAATAAAGAAAATTTATATTTTTATAAAATAAATAATATGAGACATATTTTGTTATATAGACATATCTTTCCAGTACGCATGTAGTTACTGAGTTTACTGTAAATTTTGGTCAAAACAGAGGTAGCCTGACCATTGAAGTCCCTGAAATAGTAGGGGTTTTTAATTATCTGTTAAGAGATGAAGTGAGACTAATGTGCATTGGCCTTCACTATATGAGAATAAAATACTCATTATTTTCATGGTTAAATTAACTCGAAAAGGGCGTTTTTACTTTGGAATGAATAAGTAATGGGTACAAATTGAAAACGGGGAGGTTTGGATTAGATATCAGGAAGAAGTTCTTCACAGAGAGGGTGGTGAGGCACTGGAACAGGTTGCCCAGAGATGTTGTGGATGCCCCATCCCTGGATGTCTTCAAGGCCAGGCTGGATGTGGCTTTGAGCAACCTGGTCTAGTGGAAGGTGTCCCTGCCCATGGCAGGGGGGTTGGAACTAGATGATCTTTAAGGTCCCTTCCAACCCTAACCATTCTATGATTCTATGATTCTACTGTAGATTAGCCCTTTCAGTTATTTTCTCCATGTATAAGACTGAAATTACAGTATGAGAGAATTTATCTGAGCCTGTATCACTACTGTGTTTACCTTGAAAAGGGAGACAGTTGTGTTTTGTTTGTTTGGTGAGGTTTTTTTTAATGAACATATGATTTATGCAGGTGAGAAATTTCCATCGTGTATTTTTAAAAGGTAAATTGTGTGGATACTTGTGTTTTTATTGCTGCTGTTCTCTGTATGATTTGGAAGGTACTATGAAATGAAATACATAATTGTCACGTTCAGAGAGGAGGGAGAAGTGACTCAGGTTCACCGATTCCCTGGGTTGGAATAGGGTGTATACAACACCTGAGGACTGTAGGTAAACAGAAACTTATTCCGTAGTTAGGCTCATTTGTAAACAATTAGACACCAAAAATGCTTATTGCTCGCCAGGTGTCAAGGGTGTTATGCCTTGTGTTACTTTACTAGAAAAAGGTAAATGGACAAGAAGAAAGAAGGAAGGGGATGGGAAAAGAGAGATCACTGTTCCGGGTTCCAGCATTGGTCTAGTGAAGGTCCGTAGGAGTGCTTGTTCAGAAGTTCTTTCACGTGGCACTTGTGTTGCCCTTTTATGTTTGTCACTTAGCGTGCACCGCCCCTTTCAGGGAAGTTTCGTTTTAGGGATTTTTGTGTGAGTGAGAGATCTCTGGGTAGGGCCCAGGAAGTCTTCACGCCCTGGGGTGCACAAGAGAGCACCTTTGCTGACAAAAAGCAGGGGTGACCTTCCTCCAGAGGACCCTCTCCTTATCTGCATCCTGTGATAGCAGGGTGAGTCTCCACTCCCCCAGGCCGCACAAGTTTCGTCAGGCATAGCCCTCTCAGCAAACTGTTTCAGGGATTATAGGTTGATAAGGGTGCCAGGACCATTGTCTGAGTGTGTTTATCTTTCCACTTTGTCTCCCACGGTAACGAATGAAAATTGTAAGAATACTTGGCATTTGAAAAATAACTTGCTGAACATTTCATGTCAGTTAAACGGAATGATGGTTGTGGGCCCAGAAGTGGAGGATCGAGTAGGAAGGGCGTGGCACGGCAGTTCGGGCAGGCAGGGCCCAGCCATGGTGGGCACATCGGGCAAA
>NW_010257413.1:4471-9362 GCF_000690775.1 Eurypyga helias
CGCGCCGCGTCCTCGGTCTGGGTGGGTGCGCCAACCCTGCCACTTGTACCCGAGGGGAGCAGACCCTGCGTGAGAGGTGACCAGGGGGACGGTCTGCTCAGCTGGTGGCAGAGCTGAAGGAGGAGGTGCAAAGGCCACCTGACAGAAGGAAGGGACCTTCCTTTTTTTTTTTTTAAACATTTTTTTTAAGTTGTGAGACCCTCAGAGGAATTGAGTTCATTAAGTGTGATTGACACTAGCAGTATATCCATTATTTCAGCATCAAGCTGAGACAGCTGGTGTAATACGCAGATCCTTATTTAAAATAATTACAGTATCTTAAATAGGTGATATTTTTAGGATGAAGCTTGTGGGAAGATACTGCAAATTTACTTAGCAACTGTTTGCATTCAATTTCCAAAAATGCTTTTAACTCTCACAGGGGATCTTTACGTTTGTACTGTAGCTACAGCTGACCTGAGCCAGTACATCGGCAAGACAGTAAGTAATGTGGATATGAAATAAGAAAGGCACGTTGATGTGGTAATACAGGGTGACACTGTTACTTAAATCTTTATTATTGCTGTAGAGCTGATTAAAAAAAAAATCTTAGGGAAATAAAATCTTAAAGTTAGAAAAACTAAAACTTCTTATCATTTATACTGAGATTTCGTAGAATTGTAATCTGCAGTTCACATAATGAACGTGGCTTCTTACTTGAGGCTTTTTATGGAGAAGTATATTACCTCAGTCCACTGGTACTCTCTGATAACCTATGCAAGGAAGAAAAGTAACTGGAGATTTCACTAATAGCAGCATAAGTGCAGCCTGCTATGAAATAACATGTTTTACTACAGCAGTCCAGTGTAAATAGTGGAGGGCTTTGAAAAGGTAGGAAACTGACTGAGTCTGTAACAGAAACTCATCAAGAATCAAAATCTATTTATTGAAAGATTCAAGACTGTAGACGGTGTCTTCTAGATAAGTGGGGGAAGAGAGTACAAGGAGCACTTTAGATGGAAAAATACTTGCCTTTGAGTTTACATCAGGGTTGGGTAAGAGTTTCCAAGGAAAAGCAAAGGTTTCTTTGAGGAGGGAATGGTCAATTGAAAGTACCTACTGAAATTAAAAACGAGGAGACTTGAAGTGTATTTCTAGAGAAACTATAGTCCTGTTCTGAAGTAATGGAAATGGTTGATTCTCCATTTTTACTCACCCTTTGCTTTTTAAAAATAACTTGGTCCCCTGTATTTATCTTGGGTTAATAACTGTCTCTGTGGGATTCAGTATCAGAAGTCTTCTTGCTTGCAAACTAGATCTGGGTTCCCCTATTTTGTAAAATTAGTGGAATTTATCATATCTATTTCAACTTCACTGGAACAATATTTTTATGAACAGGTTGCTGAAGCTTATAAAATACTTATTTTTTGAAACCTGATGGTTTTATGCTCGTTAATTTCCACTGTGTACATAAAGCTTCAGGAACTGATTGGAGAGGACAGAAAAGAACAAATATTATTTTAAATGAACTGTAACTATATAGTACATTTCAGTCTAAATCATAACTGGATTACATATTTGGATGCAGTAGAAAATGTACATGCTTATTTTTTGTGTTCAGCTGTAAGTACGTGAATATTTGGAGTGTGTGAAGAGTGTTTATATGTTTACAGGTGGTGGAATTACCTATGTAGTAAATGCAGCTTTTTCAGAAACAAGTATTTCAGCATTTCATGGAGTATGTTTCTTGTGCTGTGGTTTGCATAAATGAGGAAAAAATAATTTAAAAACATATCCATGTGTATGTATGTATGTATACATGTAATTTATTGGGCTGTTTTTTCTAGCATGTGCCTTCACTTTGCTCTGTCAGGACTCTGTAGTAGTGAATACGTGGTTTAAAGATCCTGTGAATACTGTCCTGAAATTATCAGTTAGATGCTTCTCTTAACTCTAGAGGATGTTACGATGTGGGCATGCTCTCATCAGCTAGAGCTGACATCAGAGGCTGTGACAAAAATGACAGCTTCAGGATAGAATTTCACTTCTGCCTAATCTGTTCCCCAGTTGAAGCCCTGGTCACTTTTCCTGTATTGGACAAAACAATTGAGAACCTGCAGGATGCATCAGTTAGTTCTCTAGCCCACCTCCAGAAAAGTGCAGTCACATTTCTCAGTATTGTTAGTGGTGAGTGTAGATATGTTTGCAGCAGACACTCAAAGTGGATAGGCTGAATACATTCCTGAAGGTGTTGTCCTCTCGATTACTAAAGTAAAAAGTCTTGATCTTGGCTTAGATAATGAGAAATTGGAGGCTCTGTTTCTTCTTAACAACCTTTTGAAAAAGTTTTTATATAAATAGTTTAAAGAGAGCAATACAGTATTTTAACACCAGAGCTTTACTCTAAACCAGAAAGGATTATGAGTCAGTACTGATAGGTAAATCTGAATTTTGTAACTCTAATTTTCTGTTCTTGCAGCTTTTATCCTCCAGTTGACGAGCCTTCCATTGGCACTGAAAAACTGGATTTATCAGAGCGTGCTGAAAGGAAAAAAATATTCAGTGGAAAAACTTTTGTGTTTCTAACTGCCAAGCAGGTAATTAGGCTTTACATTGTAAAAACGCTGCAGCGGTAGTTAAGCACAGATTCTCTTCTTTGTGAATTCACTGTCATTCTGGGTTCATCAGCAAAGAAGGTTTTTTGAGTACTTGTTTTCTTACACTATGATGGACTAAGCAAGATGAAATATAGGGGGAGAAACAGAACACATCACATATCCATTACTGCATCAGTGATAAGCATCATGCTGATAGTTTGTTATGCTGATACTTCTAAGCTGTGTTTTAAATTTTTTTTAATTTGTGTTCTCTTTTTAGCACAAGAAACTGGGTCCAGCAGTTATTCTTGGAGGAGGGCAAGCAAAATTGATGACAGAGAGTAGAAAAGAAACGTCTTTACTGGTTTCTCCTAAAGTTTGTGTTGTTGATGTGGGTATGACAGACTCTCAGATCCCAGGATCTGACTCTGTGAGAAACTGGACTGATTCCATTCTGGCTGTCTTGCAAAGGTGCAGCATTGTTCTCTTGTACAGCGGTATGGTGATTTCAGAATTTCTGCAGAGAATTACTTAGGGTGTTTGCATACATATTTAAGAAGTGGGATGCTTATAAAGAGGGTGTTTTCTTCAGTGCTTTAATTATTTAGCATAGTAACTAATATTTCTTGAAGGAGGAAAGAAAGGACTTGGCAGATCTATGAGGATTTGGTGGGTGGTTTGGGGTTTTTTTGGGGGGATTGGGGTTTTTTTTAAGGATCCAACTTTACATAAAGTTATTGTAAAGAAGCTGGTTTGAAATTACAGGCAGCGTGTTTTTTCTTCTATTTAAAAAAGTTAATATATCTAAGAACTGGAAGCAGATAATCTATGATTTTTCAATAAATATATGTATTTAATGGAAAACAGGTGAGGTCATGTGGTTCAGTGCTGTCTAATTATTTGCATACAGTGTTTCTGAAGAACAGTTTCTGTTTGATAAACATCAGGTTTTGATGGTAGATTTTTTTTTTCTTTGAGAGGGCAGACTGCATATTTTTATAGATGTTAGGATTGTAATGATGCTATTTTATTAAAACAATGAAGGAAAACAAACTCTCAGCCTTAATATCTAAACCACCTAGTTACTCTGAATTTTTCTGCTAAATAGAGGGGACTGTACTTAAGGTTTTCACGTGGATGTAATACAGAAGAAAGGGGAGTGTGTGTGCATAACTGACCAGTAAGAAGTGCTCAAATCTTTCAAGTCACTTTTCCATTCACACACAGTTTTGAATCAGAGGTAGAACACAGTTTGTTAAATGCACAGAAATCAGGTATGGAGAGGTGCATTGGCCAGATTACTGGCACTGGACAGTGGCTACTGCAGCAGAAACATTCAAGTTGTTATGTATGGGACATGGATATAAGGATGGATAATTATGCTGACTTCCTGTGTTGCGAAAAATTGTAGTGTAGTCTGATGTTTTGTGAAGGGAGGAATGGAACATTGTGCTGTGTTACGTCTGTGCCCGTTTGCCTATTCATCTCTCAATCTGTACTGAGAAACTTTTCTCTTTTTGTGTGTGTGTCTTTATTTACTTGTACATTTACAGCAAGGATCTCAGGGCTATTCCCGAAGCAGAAATTGGATTGGCAGTTATCTTCATGTCTACAGAAAAATACTGTAATCCTCAAAAGCAGCCCAGTAACAAAGGTAATTGGAAGAAGGGTAGTAATAAGTTAGCAGCATTAAAGAGGCAGCCTTTCTTTTTGTACAGGGCCATCAGTGGCTAATGTTCAAGTTGTTTTGATTTGCAAGACCACTATAATAGAATGACACTGTATGAAAAGTGTATACAAGAGGTAATTGGTTTTTAATGGTCTTGCAATAAACTACAATGAAAATTATATGACTCTTAGATGTAAATAGAAAAGTAGCAGATCTAAAATTAGCATAAAAAGCAGACACCTAGTACATTGATCTTTTAAACCATCTTCTGAAGTTCACATTTTTAGTGGCCACTAAATTAATATATATGTGGTAGTTCGAACTCCATGCTGTTCTGTCTTATATGAGAAGATTGGGGTAGTAACAAGGTAAGAGGTGAATGTTAGAAATTGAGAGAATAAGAAGGAATTAATTTTTAAAGGCTTGCTTTTTTTTGCAGTAAAGGAATTTGCTTTAGCGAAATTCAACCATCCCCACCCAGTTCAAAGTCAAACAGTCTTGACGTAACAAGGCAAAACAATGAGATGCGTTTGCCACTTTTGTTAAAATACAACTTTGGGGGTGGACGTTGCAGGTCTTGACCTGAAACTTAACTTGTATTGGCTAATACAGTATCATAGGATCGTGGAATGGTTTAGGTTGGAAG
>NW_010257414.1:0-4744 GCF_000690775.1 Eurypyga helias
CAACCCAAACCATTCTATGAAGCTGTCGCTGATGTGCCTACAAGGATCGGTGTAGAGCCTCCTTTTCTTCCACCTCCGAGCAGATGTGACTAGGTGCTTGATATGAGACTTTCTGGTATGGATGGAGCATCGGAGACTTTCCCTGTGCTGTGTACTTACCCTTTTCATTGCTGATGGACAGTGTCAGACAAGGTCAGATTTCTCGTGGAGTCAATGACTCCTGGCAGAGGAGTTTCTTCTTCTAGTGTATTATTTTTAAAAACAAAGGCAGCCTGCACTGGTGCTCCCACGTACCACAGCTCGGGCAGTATGACTTGAGAAACATGATGGTCCTTGAAGCAAGGTGCTCTGAGGTACACGGATTAGTCCGGACTCTGGTGTGTTGGGAAGCGGATGTGTGCGGTTTGTCTTCGTTACTGGTGTAGGTCACTGTTTTGCTCCAGGCTTGCATTCCCATGGTGACCATCCATGCGGCTTAGCTGACTTGGGGTGTCGAACATCGTGCTTTGGCTGCAAGGAAAATTGAGGATTAGCTAAGTTCAGGGACTGTTCCAGTTGGTGATGTACGTGGGACCATTGCAGGTCTTGGACCCTCAGCCCAATGCAGACCTTCAGCACTGTCCCAGGAGTCCTTGTGCGCCCAAATGCCCTTTTATCGCCTCGTCTGCAAACAGGCCCTTCTTCAATCCCTTGGTTGGCCTAACGTATCCATCTGTAAACCAGAACTACCTCCTGGGGACAGGAGAAAGACATGGCTAATAGTGAGACATGTCGCCGTATCTTTTACCCATCACTGGACCTTCTAGTGACAGATAACTCCGCTAGAATTCAGCGTGAAGCAACTTCAGTTCTGGCGTAGATAACAGGACATTGATTTATCTCTAACCTAACGTATTTTTGCAAAGGTACAAAATATCTTGTCTCAGACCAAGAAATAATTCATATTGAAAAGTCGGAATGGAATTTGTCTTTGCCCTGTAGGTAGCAGGTAACAAATCTGTCTCCGTGCTTGCCTTCTGCTTAATTTCTTTTGGACTATTTATTATGCTTGGTCATCAAAGGCATCTGCTGCCAGTATCATCCTACTGAAACCTTCAGCCATTTCTCCAGCTTTAGGACCTCAATTTATTGCTGACAGAATTGGTAAAATGTGCTTCTTGAAATCCCAGCAGTGCTGCTTGGTTGTTGCTAAAGAACCTGGTGTTTCTCAGCATCTTCATGAAGTGTCACAGGAGCACAGTTGGAAATTCTAGCCAAAACTAAGTCGTTGTCCCCAGTTTCCTTTCTTCGGGAGAAAAGACACTTCAGTACTTCCCATTTGGGGAAGATAGTACCTGTCAAATTAGATTTGGGAAGTCATTTCAACTTTGCTCATCTTGTGGTAGTTCTGTTTCTGCCCAGCATCTGTCAGGCTGACTTAGCCCTGCGTCAGCACGTGGTCGTGTGAGCTCAGGGGCAGCGTCGGAGGGTCCCAGGGCGATGGCAGCCCCGACCTGTCTGTGACAGTGCTGTCCTGGTCGGCTCTGGGCTCCTGCTTGCAGCGCTGTTGATGTCTTTGCACAAACCGAGTCTTCCATCTCAGCTCCTGGGTTCTTGAGGAGTTCTTTAGGCTGAGTTTTGTTTGAAGTTAGCCTTTGCCGTACCTTTGTGTCTGTTGTAAGTGGAAATACTGGGATGTGTTTGATCATTGTGAGGCAAAAAGGAAGGAAATGGTGGTTGCTGGAGTTCTTTGTCATGGTGGTGCCGCTTAGGCTTCCCTTTTTCCGCCTGGCTCAGATACATATTCCCAAATACTTTACAGTCTAGAAGAAGGAGTCAATAATTCTACTTCTTTCATCCCCTACAGTGTTTGGAGATACTATTGTTTTGTTTCAACTCTTTATGGAGGCAAACCCCTCAACATTCATCTTACCAGCTCTAACGGTAGAAGGAGGGGTGGTTACATTTGTAGAAAACTGCCCAATCTTTTATAAGCCTCGTTCCCATGTCTTAATGTGCACATGAGGCCAGTGGATGCTCTTCTTTTTGTCCTGTGCAAAAAGCACTTGAACTTGAGTGACGCCATGGAGAGCTTCTCCTAAGTGAAAATATGCGGCGCTCTGAAAGCCACGCCATTACTTCTGCTCTCTTACCAGTTGCCTTGACTTCCTAACCCTCCTCAGGACTGCAGAACAAGTACGTCTTTATCCTTAACCAGTGTGAGCGTTGTTCCCCTCGCTGTAATTCGTTTTGCTCATGGATATTCCCCCCACCCCCTCGATTCCCTTCTCTGGGGCAGCACAGCTGCACTTGGGCGCTGCAGAAAGGAGATCAATTTGCTTGTAACCTCCTGCACCGCAGTAGACTGTCTCCTTTATTAAACAGCATTTTTGACATTTTATGTCACTAATTATTTGACTCCTAATTGCTTGAAAAATAACTGCTTTGAATCCAAACATGAATATTTTGGCCAGCCGCCAGTTTGCAAGTACAGCCTTGGTGGGAAGCATCGGTCCTCCCCCATGTCTTCACATCCCTCCAGTGGTCTGTAACTTAGTTAACAACAAAACTGTTGTCTTTGGCCTGAGACTGTAGAATCATAGAATCATAGAATGGTTTGGGTTGGAAGGGACCTTAAAGACCATCTAGTTCCAACCCCCCTGCCATGGGCAGGGACACCTTCCACTAGACCAGGTTGCTCCAAGCCTCATCCAGCCTGGCCTTGGACACTTCCAGGGATGGGGCATCCACAGCTTCTCTGGGCAACCTGTCCCAGTGCCTCCCCACCCTCTCTGTGAAGAATTTCTTCCTGATATCTAATCTAAACCTCTCTGATTTCAATTTATATCCATTACCCCTTGTCCTATCACTGTAGCAGCCTTCCTCACAGACTCCGCTACTGTTTGCTCGGAGTCGAGTCCCTGCTGGCTCTTCTGTATGTTCCTGTGGGGAGTCCCCACTCTCCGGGGAAGCCTTGTCCCACGGCCTGTGCTTGGCATCTGGAGCGGGTCTCTCATGCTGCACCTCGCTGCTGGCTGCCAGCAGAGCCTGCCTGGAGAGGTGTGTTGTGGGCTCCCTGCTGTACTCCCATCTCTTCTTGGCGTCTGGTTTTCATGCCCAGCAAGAGGAGATGCAATGATGTCTTTGGTTACCTGCGTGGCTGTCGCCTGTGCCTTCCCTCCTTTGGTAACTTCCCGAATTGTACGGGTGAAATGGCAGATGACAGGCTGGGTAACTCAGACACGCTGTGAGGATGGTGTATTTTTGAGTGGTGTAGGATTTTCATTAATATGGTTTATGCTTTAGAGAAACAACAGGTTTTAAATGGATCTCACTGAAGTGGACTGTAGGGCTTTCCCCCTCTCATCAGTTAAAGGATGGTAGTTAGCAACGGCCCTAGACGTTGGGTGTAGGTGAACTGAAAAGCATGGAAAGCACTCTGTGACATTTATGGTTGCTCCTAGAGCTGCCTATAACCGTTAAGTCTGTGCGAGTACTGGAAGTGGTGGAGTTACTGCGTCTTAGCCCGTGGCTGGGTTGCCCAGGAGCATTTCACATCGCAGCGTGCCCAGGCCTTTCGCTTCTCATGGCATGAACATACCGTGTCTCAGCTTTGTGGGATTTTTTTTTATATATGAATTAATTTATGACATGAAAAGTAAGAATCAGCCAATAATGCTTGTTATTCTCATAAGTGGTAACAGTAGCTTATGAGTATTATCTATGGGGTAGTTTTTATATCCAAACAGTACTTCTGAAATCTTATTTAGGTATATAAGGGCAGTAGGTTTTAGAGGTTGTTGTCAGTGTTGTAAATGTGAAGGTCATAACTTAGTTTGCTTTGCTTTTAATAAAACTTATTCTGGGAATGTGGTAATATATCAGATATAGTTTTACTACACCTAAAAACTATGACAATGCCAAAGTATTACAGTACCTACTATACCTACCTATTTACTATACCTAAAAACTAGAAATTAGGTTTTCATATATCTGAGAAAAGATATATGAAAAGATATATGATATTCATATATCCTGTAGTGGTCTCTCCTTGCTCTGTTACAAACCCACAACCTCCCCTTTAATGGTGAAAGGCTACAGTGAAGTGTCATCGTTTGCCTTACTGAAGTTATGTCTCACTAAAGCGAGTTGCGTTTTGACCTGGCAAAGCTGTCTTGGGAGAAGAAAAGGTACTTGTAAAAATCCTCCCCAAGAATCTCAAATGCAGGAATTGTGGCTGGGTGCTGCCTTGGGGGTATGGAAACAGGATTCTCAGCAGCCTCTGCCACTGTTGCAGCTGCTGGGGATGGAAATGAGTATGGTCTTTGAAGATGAAAACCAGAATGGATTTTGTACAGTGACGGAAATGTTGCATAGGTTTCTGACAGTTTCCTGCAGCTTTGTCTTTTGCTGCTGTTGGTGGAGCAGGGTTGGCTTGGCCATGAGTGAGCAGGGCACAGGATGTCCCTGGGGAAGAAACATAGAGCTGTAGAATCTTTTAGGTTGAAAAACACCTTTAAGATCATCGAGTCCAGCTGTAAACTTAGCACGACTAATTCCACCACGAAGGACCACATCCACATGTCTCTTAAATCCCTCTCGGCATGGTGACTCCCCCCCTCCCTGGGCAGCCTGTTCCAGTGCCTGACAGCCCTTTCCAGGAAGCAATTTTTCCCAGTATCCAACCTAAACCTCCCCTGGCACAACCTGTGGCCATTTCCTCTTGTCCCATTGTTTGTTCCTTGGGAGAAGACACCGACCCCCC
>NW_010257414.1:5033-12683 GCF_000690775.1 Eurypyga helias
GTTGGCCACCTGGGCACACGCCGGCTCATGTTCAGCTGCTGTTGACCAACCCCCACATCCCTTCCCGCCGGGCAGTCTCCAGCCCCTCGTCCCCAGGCCAGGAGCGTTGCCAGGGTTGTTGTGTTCCAAGGGCAGGAACTGGCACTTGGCCTGGTTCAACCTCATACAGAGGCCTCGGCCCATGGACCCAGCCTGTCCCAGCTGCCTGGAGGGGTCCGGTTGAACACTCCCTCTGCAGAGGGCTGTCTACTTCACCCAGTTCCCACCCCAGCTGGCATCATCCTAAAACGTTTCCAAGGTTCTGTTGAAGCTGTGTCGTGTCTGGTCAGCTCCTTGCACTCTGAGCTTGTTTGTGCTCCATCACGGTAAAACTCGGTACTGAGTTTGCCTGATAGCAGAGATGAACCAGGTACTGCTTTTTATTGTCTTCCTGGTTCTTCAGAGTAATGTGCGTTTGTGAGATTTGTGCAGGTTTATGATGTGAAAAATGGAAGAGGGTGGAACGGGAGATGTTTTGAAAAGCAGCTGCTGAAATTTGAACAACAGTTCGGGTGGATGCTGTGTGCCATGCCTAACGTAGCGAGATAAATGTGCAAAACACTGGTTAAGATCTTAGCAAACATAATATTTGAAGTATTTGTTCTGTGTTTTGATTGTGAATCATATGAAACAAACCCTCTGCATCAATAAGAGTGTAAGATCCCAACCTCAAACCTCTCTGGAATAAAAGGTCAGTTCAAAGAGGTAAAAATGGGACAAACCACTTTATTTAGGAGTCAAGGCCTTTGATCAGCCAGTGTTGGGTGGGAGGTTGTACCTCCAGAGCCAGGAGCAAGGCCCCACGTTTGTGATCGGGTGATGTGTTAGAGACAGACCGCCAGCACCACAAAGGAAGAAAAAATTGCATCCCTGCTTTCCATCAGTCGGGGACTTACTGGGTCCCGTTGTCCTTCAGGTGCTGAAGGGCTCTGGAGCCTTTGCGGGGATGTGAGAGTAATCCCGCTTTTAGGAAATGTTCCGTGTACCCAGGCTCATCTTTGTGATAACTGCGGTCTGTTTGTTACATACACGTGCAGTGGTCAGTGCACTGAATGTCCCCTCGTGTCTCCCGTGCCTTTTAATTCGGTACTTAAATGGGAGCTGAAAGCCAGGAAAATTCACCCCCAAATGTGCCTGCAGAAGGCGCTTCTTTTTTTTCTTTTTGTAATCTAGAACATGAGCCGCATCGAATTAGATTTTTATGATAGCACTGAAATTCCATTTGCTGCCTGTCTCTGGCTCAGTATGGTTTCTGACTGAAATAACCGTGTTCCTGACCATCCCCTCGCAGGGGAGTTACAGGACATCAGCAGGGGCCGGGGAAGGACTGCCTGGGACACGGGGTCCACGTGCGGCGCAGGGGGGAATTTCTTTTGTTTGAATTTCTTCTTAGAGGACATGTCTGTGGAACTCGTGGAAGAGGCTGACTTAGTGGAACTAACGGTAGGAATTTTTGGAGTTTTGCATAGAAATTGCTGGATAGAACAGCAAGAGCTGCTAAAGGCAGCAGAGCTGGAGCAGCACGCGGGGCAGAGGGAGTCGGAGCCGCAGGTTGGACACCGCCTCAGTTCAGTGTTAGTTTTTTGGCTGACTGCAGGTCTTTCGGATCAATATACAAGGAGAATATTTCTACTTGGCCACTTGTCTTGATTTCAGTTGGTGGGACCATTTTCTGTTGCTCCCGCAGAACTACCAAGTGCCTGAAGGGCAGCAGTACAAAACCAGACACTGAAAGCAATGTGTGTGGGGGAGCCTTTGTCCCTTATTGGTTAAATTGTTAAAAATCTCTTCTTGATGTAAACCAGACTAATGAAAAAATCTTCCATTAATTCTGAGATTAGGGGGATATGCCTAAATGGTCAAGGCCGTTCTCCAAATAGAGCTCGAGTGTAGCCAGTATTTCAAGCAGATGTACGTAACAACGGGACAGATTCGGGTCACATGGAGAGAGGGAAGTGGTTAGATAAAACTCTACCGTTATGTAAGTGAGGATGAAAGTCATAAATGCTGTCATTTATTCCCGGTGTTCCACAGGTGCTCACTCTCTGCCTGAAACTGTTCTGTTTTTTCTTTGCTAATACGAGAATTTTTAATTTTTAAGACAAAACAGTTCTGTATTCAGGCAAATTCTGTGATGGGTGCCTCTTTCCCAGCTTGTGTTAGACACCCGCTGAAATAGATTTCAGATGTAATGCAAATTATTTTTGATGTCTGGTTTTGGAAGGAAGAGTTATAATCATTAAACCAAAAATATTCCCTGGGGTAAAGGCGCGTTGTTAGTGTCTCCCAGGGGCGCAGTGCTCCATCATTTATCTGAACCATCAGGAGATGGTAGCTATCAAACAAGTCACAGAATTACAAGATAAGTCATCATGAAATTTCATTTGCTTGTGAGCAGTTGCAGCTAAAATATGTGGCAGATTTCATTATAGGAATTGAAAGGATGGAGCAGAAACAGTACTTTAAAATGGTGATGTTCAAAAACATTGTGCGTCTTGAATGCTTTCTTGAAAAGAGCAAACCTAAGAATGGTGCTTATAAAATGATATATTTGATTTTCAAGGAAATGCTAGGAACATTTAGGAGCACTTATGAACTCCCCTGGGAAAAAAACCCGCGAACCAAAGCACCCCCAGCCCACCCCAGGTCATTTCTGCTCTGCTTAGCAGCGGGACCATGTCTAAGAGAACGTCTTGGCGCGGGAGCAGCTGTGGCACGCTCTGGGCCGTGCTGGCTCCCTGGGAGGCCAGGGACTGGCCCTGAGCTCAGCGATCTGTCTTGGCTCCCTTCTCTGGAATGCAGTTAAATCTTCTGGTTTTGATAAATGGGGTTTTTCTTATGCAACCAAGAGACCATCCTACTGCAGGTGACATTACCAGAGGCACTGGAGTTGACTCTTCAGATATCGAAGGTGTATATGGGTGAGACATCTGAGAGCGCTGCCGGGATCTGTCAAATGGCTCCTAAAGGGCCTAAATCAGGCAAATTCCAGTGTGAATTGCAGAGGCCTTCTGACGTATTTCAAGTGGGTTGAATTTTCTGAAGGGAAGAAAGATTAGAGGTTTTAAATTGTGTGACAAGCTCAGCCTGTAATGTTTCTAATTTGCATTTTGGTGATTCAGTTAAAAAAAATAAATTGTCCTTATCTTAAAAGGATGGAAAAGTAGCTGGGAAGCGTGGAGGTGTGCACTGCTGGGAGCTGGTGCAGCTCTGGACGCTGAATTGTTTCGTTGGGTATCTACATTCTTTTTGAAGCTTCTAAATCACTGAGTGCTGGATTTAATTATTTATTACTACTAATTACTTAGGTGGAATATTTGAAAACCGTTCTTGCACTCTCAGAGGGGTGAAGGGCTCTTCGGCAGGTCTGTGGCAGAGAGATGCTCTGTCTCCTGCATCCTCTGCTCCTCTTCCCTTCAGCCCCATGGAGCCCCAGTGACCTTATTGCTCAGCTGCCGATCAATCCCCGCTCCCCACCGCTCCTCCTGGTCGGTTGATTGATCCCCATACCCAGCACTTCGGGCTCTGCCTCAACAGGCTCTTCTACCCCACAGACCGCCCTGCCTTTTGGTGACACCAGCCCTCCGTAGTGAAATGACCTCCCAGCTTTCCCAACCCCTCATCTAATTAACCTGCTGCCTGTCTCCCTTCCATCTGATCCTCTATTCCAGTATAATTGAATCCAGAAACAAATAAATAAGTAAAAAACCATAGTAAACTCCTCAAGGGCTAGAGATGGAGAATTCTGCGTCCAGCTGTGGAACCCCCAACATCAGAAGGATATTGCCCACTTGGAGCGAGTCCAGAGGAGGCCACAAAGATGCTCAGAGGGCTGGAGCACCTCTCCTATGATGAAAGGCTGCAAGAATTGGGCTTGTTCAGCCTGGAGAAGAGGAGGCTCCGAGGAGACCTCGTTGCAGCTTTCCAGTGCCTGAAGGGGCTACAAGGGTACTGGGAGAGGACTTTTTACAAGAGCCTGTAGTGACAGGACAAGGGGTAATGGGTACAAATTGAAATCAGGGAGGTTTAGATTAGATATCAGGAAGAAATTCTTCACAGAGAGGATGGGGAGGCACTGGGACAGGTTGCCCAGAGAAGCTGTGGATGCCCCATCCCTGGAAGTGTCCAAGGCCAGGCTGGATGTGGCTTTGAGCAACCTGGTCTAGTGGAAGGTGTCCCTGTCCATGGCAGGGGGGTTGGAACTAGATGATCTTTAAGGTCCCTTCCAACCCAACCCATTCTATGATTCTATGATTATAATTCCCATGTTCTCCTTTTCTTGTTTCTTTTGCTTCGTCCTCTGGTTTCAGAGTAGTTAAGTCCCATTCATGTTGGATTTTTGATCTTTATTTTCCATTACCATGAAGACTGGTGGTCTCATACGGGAGCATCGGGTACAGGTACAGAGGGCTGGGTGGCTGGTCCTGGTTTGGGATTTCCTTCCTTCCCCGTGGCTCCATGCTGGGCAGTGGGAAGCTCTTGCCCTGCTGATGCTTGCTCCTGTTTTTTCCGCTTGTGGATCGCTCTGCGTGCAGCAGTGCTAAGACTGCAGGCTCTGATTTACTGTCTCCAGCATCCCTCTGCTCTGGTAGATAAAAACGCCAGATAGCCTAAACCCGTGCAGTGTTTTCATCTAAAAGGACAC
Organism: Eurypyga helias; assembly: GCF_000690775.1. Taxonomy (NCBI): domain Eukaryota; kingdom Metazoa; phylum Chordata; class Aves; order Eurypygiformes; family Eurypygidae; genus Eurypyga; species Eurypyga helias. The sequence continues at coordinate 9,718 of NW_010257414.1, forward strand.
CCTCTTTCACATCTCTGTCGGAGCTTTTATTTATTTCTGTCATATAATGCTGCAGTTACCTGTCTCCTCTGAAGATTAAGGATTAAAAGAAAGAAGTATCCTTTAGTATAGCTTTTTGGTGACTCTACCTGAAATTCGATTGCACATTTCTTGTAGTATTTCTAATATTATTCTTTTTAGAAGATGCCTTTAATTTCTGAATAGCTCACTACAAGACAATCCGAATGTCTTATTTTCAAGTTCATTTGTTTTTTCAGTGCAAAGTAAGGCCGGTTGCTTACATTTTTCTTACCCAAAAAAAACCCCATATCCCTGTAGTGCCTGGACAAATTACCTCTCCTTCCAGCCAGGCTGCAACTTTTGAGACTAATCTATCTTGGAGCTGCTCATGGATTTTTATTTATGTTATTCGAAATAAGCAATTCACTGCAATGTGTTTGTACTCTGCGGGCAGTATCTGTGATGGAAGCCCTTGGACTGGTGGCAAACATCTAGTAAATCTCTTGTAGAGAGAGTGGAACTCTGACTCCAGAAATGCTGACTCCAGGTTTGGAGCTCTTGCCTTGAAACTAAACACAGCAGATTCCAAGTGGGGAAAAGTTTCTCTGATAAATTCCGTGCTGCAAAAGGAAATTATTTTTGGTAAGATTGAGAACAGGATTTTACCACGTGGGGCTCAGTCAATGCAGCAGCGTGAGCAAAGACGATGTAATCGGAAGTAAATTCATGGCTGGCTAATGCTGAGTGTGGGTGAGGTGAGTCCGTGCTGCGCTGGGGTATCCCGTCAGCGCCAGGCAGAGAGGTTGGTATTCCATCCCTGGCCATTTCACTGCCACGGGCTTGTCACTGAAAACCCCTTGCTTAAACCCAAACCATGGGCACTAGGCAGCGAACAGAAGATGTCAACTGGCATGAACGTGCGGGTTGCGCCGTCTGACATGGAAGACCCAGGTGGGTGGGTTGGGTTTGTCTACCTGGAATGTCACAGAAATGTGAGCTGTTGGAATGCTTTTCTTGCTTTGTGTGAAGTACAAAAATAAATGCTTTCTGTTCAACGTACAGGGGCATAAAGTTACAGAGTCTCTAGAACCCCGTGGAATACTCACACAGTGGGTCGGAGTTGTTATTTTTTATTCTTGTTTAAAATCCCTTCTCTTTAAAAATCCCTGAAATTCCACTTTGATATGGCTTTTGATACTCATTCATGTTTCTGCAGAAGCACGTGTGCTGATGTAGCACCGCGCAGCAGCTTCAGACAGAGTCACAGAGTCAGATTCACAGGGTGGAAGGGGTTGGAAGGGCCCTCTAGAGATCATCTAGTCCAACCCCCTGCCAGAGCAGGATCACCCAGAGCAGGTCACACTGGAACAAGTCCAGACAGCTTTGGAAAGTCTCCAGGGAAGGAGACTCCACCCCTCTCTGGGCAGCCTGTTCAGGGCTCTGTCACCCTCACAGGGAAGAAGGGTTTCCTCACGGTCAGGGGCAACCTCCTGTTTCCCAGTTTATGACCATTGCCCCTCGTCCTGTCACTGGACACCACTGAGAAGAGCCTGGCCCCATCCTCCTGACACCCCCCCTTTAGATATGGATAAGCATTGATAAGATCCCCCTCAGCCTCCTCTTCTCCAGCTGAACAGCCCCAGCTCTCCCAGCCTTTCCTCATGTGGAAGGTGCTCCAGGCCCTTCATCCTCGTAGTGTCCTTGCGCTGGCCCCTCTCCGAACTGTGTTGGGATCTCTCGGATCCACTGATTGACTTTAGGTTTGGGTGCGTGTGCGGACAGTTGGTTACTGTTTATCGATTATCGGAGGTTGACTGCGGGGTGTGTGTTTGAGCTGCTGTAGCAGTTTAGGTATTCTGTAGTGTCAGAATACCTAAAAATATCTCGGGCTGGTTCTGTTCTCAACTGTGCGCTCGGATTTCCCCGGTGAGGCTGGGATGATCGAGTGCACTGAGGCATGTGTAAAGTCTGGCTGCAGCATGGACTGGATAGCACACATGGCAAGGGAGAAAAAACCAGTTATGCCCTTCCACTGAACTCAGAGAGAGAGTATTAGGTCTTACTGTCAACCTTGAAAGGCAAGTTACAGCTTCTTCCCGTAATTCCCATTCACAGGCATCTCAGAGCTGTTACGTCTCTTCTTTGATACTCAGTTAAATGACTGCACTTATTTTTAAAGACCTAAAACCAAAAGAGGGAATAATCCACTACAACAGTGCTTTGCTCGAGTTATCTGTACTTTAAAGGCCACATTATAATAAAATAATTGATAGTTCTACCCAGAAGTGCTCTTGGGGCTCAGCTGCTTCAGCTGTAGCTGTTGGTACCTGTGCCATGAGCAGCATCTCGCAGGTGGATTTGGGCTGTTACTGAAGCCACCAGTTCTTATTCTCTACATCTTGTATGTTCTTAGGCTGTGACCTGGGATGAGCTCATGAAGGTTTTGATTTCCTGGGTACAAGACAGCTTTGTGCTCCTTGGAGATATTTTCGGGCTGGTCTAAAAGAGGGGAGGGTTAAGGGCAAGGTTAAGCCCAGCCTCCAAGGATCAAGTGGTTCTGCTGTGTCTGGGAGCGGTTCCCAACGCCGAGCAGACGGAAACTGCTGCGCCCAGCGCCCCGCAGCCTGCCCCCACGTAGCTGGGACCTCTCCCTGGGCTTCCCTCGGTGGGCAGTGGTAGATCCAGCTTTTCCGTTCTGCCAAGCTGTGGAGGTCAGCACAGTTTGAGTATGATTAATGTCGTGTGTTCTGAAGACAGAATAGGGACTGCCTAACGGACTTTCAATAATTACGAAGGGACCCATATCCTAGATAGGGGTATCTGCAGGAAATTCTGCAAGTCTACTTTTTTGAAGAAAACAATAACCGTGGAAATAAAAGTCTGTATAATGTTTGGTCTACATACAAGTGTCTGTTCTGGATTTGACTCCCTGAGACAGTAAATGCCTGCAGATTGAACGTGGGGGT
>NW_010257414.1:12698-21872 GCF_000690775.1 Eurypyga helias
TAAATTTGTCTCTCTCTTAACTCCATCCTATTCCTGTCAGCTTGTCTGAAGCAGTACAATAGGGATTCGATAACTTAGGAGCCAGCTTCCGTTATCGTACTTTATTACCCATTTCCATGCCAGTGAAGTCACCATGTATGTCACGACTCCAGGTGCCCATCTCCCCAAGTTGAGATGGATGCGGGCTGGGTTGCAGGGGAGATGCTTCTGGGCTTTTCACTGGCAGTAGTGCAGGCAAGACAGCACAAAACTGCTCTAAGCTTCTGTGACATGTACATTGTGAGTTTAAATGGGAATTTCTGGAAGCAGCTGGCTTACATTTTCAGAGGTCTTGTACGAATCCCAGATTCTGTGATTGGTGGTTTTCAGTTACAGCTATCAAAACGCAATATTTAAAGTAAGATCTTTTTCCTGTAGCTTCAGGCTGAGCCCTGGAGCACCCCTGAGCCAGGACAAAGCTGGGATATGAAGATCGGCTCTTTTCCAGATTGCACATTATCAGATGAATAATTAACTGTAGACTAATTGCAAATCCTAATTAGTCTCCTAGAACTGCACTGAACACAGTATTGCTTCAGTGTAACGTGGAAAGGACTTGACCTTCAGGCTTTAATGCTCCTGCTGGCGTGAACAGGGAAGAATTGACTTTCAGAACCCGACTTACCTTTGTGATACTGTGAGTCAAAAACCTCCACAAATGTTGCTTATAAAAGTAAAAAGATAGGGAAATGCCAGTATGCATGCCTGGCCTTTTGCCAGCTGTGCACCGCTAGCTGGAAGCTGCTGCTCTTCCTGCAGATGGAAGAAAAAACACGAGGAAAAAATATCTGGAATGTTGGTTTTGGCTTATTTTATAGACTTGATGGGAAATTGGCAGGTGGACTTTGTGTCATGGCCTGTATGTGACTGCACCAGGAGGGTCAGTGCCTGGAGAGCAGGGCTTCCTACGGAAGCGTGTCAGGATCAGCAGATGATCGCGAAGGATGCACACGGGTTTTCTGTCCTGTGCTTTGCCGTTAACCGCTGGGGAGTGCGGGTCGGCTGCTCTGCCTCTCTTGGGGTGCTTCTGGCATGTGCACCTTGGTTTCTCTGTGGGTGACTTGGAGGTAGTTTCTGTGTGAGAGAGGAGAGAGAGCACTTCTCCCTTCTCCTTTGCTGCTCCAGCAAGTCTTTGTTTCCTGAGTGGTACTGCTGGTGTGGAGAAAGCGAGGTGCCTGTGTTTGCTTCTGTGGGAGGTGCTGAGAATATAAGGAGCAAAGAGAGGAGACGTAGCAGCTGGCGTTAGAAGAAACACGTATTGGCAGCTGGAGCGATGCATAACCTCAAATTATTGACCAGCAAATAATGTTAAAAACGGACTTGAGTAACCTTAAAACCCCAACACTGACGTCGCAGCATGAAAAGTCAGCGGTGTTTTGTTGGTAAAAACCACTGAGCGGTAGCCACGGAAAAGAATTCCTGTCTGAATCTGGTTTTCTTCCTGTTTAGGTGATACTGAGCAGGAGCTGGGACCCCCTCCATCCGTCGATGAGGCAGCAAATACACTCATGACTCGCCTGGGCTTCCTCCTTGGAGAGAAAGTCACGGAGGTACAGCCAGGGCCCCAGTACAGCATGGAGGTGCAGGACGAGAACCAGGTACGGCCTCCCCAGTCCCGCCTGCTTGGACAGCAGTACCTGCACGGGTTATGGTCCAGATGCAGCATGTGAGAGCGCGGTTATTTTCTCATTGTATGGCAGCTGAGTGTCTCATAGTGGTGAAATAATTGTTAAGAGGTAAAAGGTTGTATCTCCTCGTTAAACAGTGAATCATCGTTAGGGATGTACAGCAGTACGGCATTCAGGGATCAGCTGCTGCCGTGTGAAACAGCTTCTGTTGTTTTTCTGTTTCTGTTGTAGGAGTGGGTAGCGTTTCTAATCAGATTATAGTGACCAAAATAATCTGTGCTTCCATGGCACCTTACATGCAGTATTTCAAAAGTACTTTAGCAGTGTTACATAAAGGCTCCGTTTCTCCAGGAAGGAGAGGCAAGTAGTGATAGCCTGAATTCACAGATAGTCACAGTTTTCGCTCATGCCTACAGAACAAGGCGATTTCATGCTTGAAAATAGGGACAGAAAGCGAGTTGTGAAGTCTTTATTGTGATATTTTGTTACATCCCCTCTGGCTGGCTGAAAAGCAAAATAGCAAAACGCTCAGGGCTACCGTGTAGATCTTGTGGAAACTTCTCCTCAAGCCTGGCAGTATCCACGCTCCCAGCAGTGCTGGTCAAGTGGGACTAGGGGACAGTTTTTGCCTTTTTTTTTTAAATTTGCTTAATTGACAGATGGATAGTCCAGTGCGTAGCAGAAGAGCAGGAGACGCAGAAGCCCACTTCAAATTCTCTCTCCTTTTAGTAGTCATCTCATGGCTCTGCACAACTCACTTCACGTATCTAACGTAATGCAGAGGCCCTGACTTAAGGCCCTGAATTCCTTAACAAAAGAATCAGTGAAAAGGGACAGCCAAGAAGAGCCCTCAGCACAGGGAAGACACGGGCTTGTTGCAGCGAGTCCAGAGGAGGCCACAGAGATGCTCGGAGGGCAGGAGCCCCTCTGCCATGGGGACAGGCTGGGAGAGTTGGGGTGTCCAGCCTGGAGAAGGGAAGCTCCGGGGAGACCTTATAGCCCCTTCCAGTGCCTGGGGGGCTACAAGGAAGCTGGGGGGGACTTTTTACAAGGGCAGGGAGTGACAGGACAAGGGGTAACGCGTTTAAATTGAAAGTGGGGAGGTTTAGATTGGATATCAGGAAGAAATTCTTCCTGGAGAGGGTGGGGAGGCACTTGGACAGGTTGCCTGGGGGAGCTGTGGATGCCCCATCCCTGGAAGTGTCCAAGGCCAGGCTGGATGAGGCTTGGAGCAACCTGGTCTAGTGCAAGGTGTCCCTGCCCATGGCAGGGGGGTTGGAACTGGATGATCTTTAAGGTCCCTCCCAACCCAAACCATTCTGTGATTCTATGAAGACAGCTTCTGTACATACAAGCTGAATGCCTGTCACAGCACTGGTGTGAATCTCACTTCCAACCTGTGCCACTTGGAAGGAATCTCAGGAGACAAGTTGCTCCACCGAGCCTGGGGCTGCTCCTGGCACCGAGCAAGGAGTGCTCGTGGCGAGCAGGGTGGAGGGCTGCATCCTGGGGTCTATCAGTCCCACGCTTTAGACTGAACCAAATAGGTTTTTGATCTTCTGCATGGGCTAAAATATGCTAGAGAGCCAAGAAATGTGGTTTTGTAAAGTTTTTGCCTGTAACACATTCATTAAGCTTTTAACGCTTTCATTCCATTTTTTGTGCAAGTTGTGGTGGATTTGAAACATACTTTACTATACTTTGTGCTAGAAAATGTACCTTTAACAGGCACCTATTTGAACTGAACACTTCAAAGCCAAGCTGAGCTTTCTGCTATAAATGGCTCCTTTTGTTGTGGCCTTTTGACAGAAATTAAAATCCCATCTTTTCTCTAAAGAAAAAGATATCTTTGGAGAATAAATAAAAGAAAAATCTGAAGAGACACAGCGGCAAGTTGTCCTCTAAAATAGATTGAGATCTTGGGCTGTGTGCTAATTTTTGCATGAAAAAGTTTTACAGGGCCTTTGAATGCTGTTCATGTGCTGGCGAAGATAAAGAGAGGCTGGTTCCTCAATTACCAAGTTAATTTTTTGTCTTTCTTTGTGAGCATCTCCCGCTGCCAGCGCTTGCCTGGAATTGCAGGATGCTCAGGGTTGGATGTGACCTCTGGAGGTCATCTCATCCTCCCGCCTGTGGAAAGCAGGGCGAGCTTCAGATCTGGACCGTGTTGCTCAGGGCTTGTCCAGGCGAGTTTTGAAGATCTCCATGGACGGAGAATCAACAGGTTCTCTGGGCAGCCTGTTCCAGGGCTTGACAACTCAGATTATAAAGGGCTTTTTTCTTCTACCTAATAGAAAATGTCCCTGCTGTGACTAGTGTCTTGTCCTTTCCCTTTCCACTTCTGAGGAGGGCACGGTTGTGTCTTCTCCACAACCCCCTGAGGGTAGTGGGAGACTGCAGCGATCTGTAGATGCGGTTTAGCCATCTCTTCTGCAGGCTGAATGAGCCTCTCCATCGGCCTCACCCACGTCATAAGCCTCAGCCATCTAACAGTCTTGGTGGCCCTCCCCTGACTTTTGCCATCCACCACTGGTTCTTCTGGGACAGGAGCCACCCACAAATCCTGCCCCTGCTAAAGCTGCTGTTGAATTGTGGCAAATCTTCTGGAAACCTCTCCGGCTCTCCTTCCCAAATAAAATTTCTTCAGCTACCCTAGTTCAAGTAGTGTTGAAAATCATGCAGAAAGACATTTATGGGATTTGCAAAGATTAATCCTTGCATTAATCATCGATTAATTAAAATCTGATTGAGGCTTTGACTACTGGTTTGCACTTGAATTTAAAAATGAGAACAATTTTCTGGGGTTTAATGCGCTAATTTACATGGCCCGGGCAAAGAAAACGTTCTTTGTATCAGAAGCTGGGACTCTGCTGCTGCTTGTTATTCTAACCATGCTTTGCCTTCTCAAGCGAGAAAATAATTATTTGCGGTCTCGCCAATGCTTGAGCTAAAGTGAAGATAAGGAATAGAGGTGTTTTCACTGAAACTGCCCCAATCTGTAGGTCAGCATGTTGCGTTTTCATTCAGTTGCCTTATTTTGAATATGTCAAAGGATATATTCTCTAATCCAGATTGCTGTGAGATGGCGTGTTTTATGTGCTGTCTCCTTCTTAATCATGCTTTCCTTAATCAGAGATCACAAATGCTGAAGAATAAACCCTTTTTCTGCTACTTTTTGGGAAACTATTTTGTAACTGTGCTGGCTGCCAGAGAAGCACAAAGGACAATGGGACTGTGACAGAACAGTTTAATTTTTCAAAGCCTGGTGAAAATGTGACATGAAACAGCAGCAATAATAATACAGAATGTTCTGTCAATGGAAATTTATATTTAAAACCTGCACAGAGGAACATTTTTCTGTATCAATACAAAAATAAAACATGTCAATCAATGCCAAGTGATATACCGTGCCATTTAGCAATTTCCAGGTGCAAACAGCTTGTTCTTAAGGAGCTGCATTGATAACACTACCTATAAAAGAACTTGTAAGAATATCACTTTTGGCATTTCATGAAACAATAGTGTTATCATCTGGAGGGGAGATGCCATCTTGCACTGAATTTTCATTTGCTATGAAGTGTATTCTTTCTGTGTTTATGGCTAGTGGATGTTATTTTGTTAGATAAGTTTCAGCAGGGATTTGTTTCAAACAGTGGTTGAAACAAGGGCATAGAAAAACCTGTCCATAAAGAAATTACAACAGTAATAATGCTTCCCATTCCAAAAGGTCCCACGTGTGAGCTGATCACGTTTTTAGATGCTGCAGTATGAGGTTGGAGATGGTCTGATCCAGTCCGCTGGCTCGAAGCAGGGTCAGCTCAGAGCAGGGTCAGCTCAGAGCAGGCTGCTCAGGCCCATGTCCAGTTGGGTTTTGAATATCTCCGTATCTCCTATGTCAGATGCTCCAGTCACCTCTGTGGTTGCTTGCTGGTCTCATTCCAGTATCCCCACCTGCCTCTTGTACTGGGGAGCCCAGATCTGAGTGGGGTGCTCCAGGTCTGGTCCCACCAGACCTGAGCAGAGAAGCGTCACCTCCTTTCACCCCCCGGCGTCGCTCTGCCCCTGCAGCCCGGGATGCTGTCGGCCGCCTTTGTCCCGACCTCAGAAATAACATTACCGTAAGCTGGATGCAGTTCAGTCTACTGCTGGTGAGTTAGAGATAATGAACACTGGAAAAAGCTAATTTAATAGCTCAGGTGTACTGATGGATCAGATGTGATAAACCAGAGGAGACAGTCCCGCTGCAGTGAGTAGCGCGGTGAAAACACCTGTTTCATACGTAGCAGCAATCCAAAATAGCCCCGTGTTAGGTCATATCCATGGTCATAGGTGTGAGAAGAATAATAAACCCCAGCAGGTTTAAGGGGAAAAAAAATAACGGGATGTTTTCAGTAACACTGAGACCCAAGTAGTTTTGAATTTGGCCACTGGTTAGTTAGAAATAATTTTGCAGAATTAAAAACAGATTTGCAGAAATCAGTCCAGTACGTAGACATCTGAAAAGGTTGCGGAATGAGGAGATGGAAGGGGCTCGTTGGGAGAGAGGTGTGTGACAGGTAACAAGTGCATGAAACCAGAACACAGAGGGAGCCAGAACTGACGGAGCGGTTGTTCCTGCAGTTCCTAGAAGGCTGCTGGGGAGAAGAGATGAGTTTGTAAGTGCCCAGACCATAAAAGAATGGGAAACAGCAATAACCCTGATCCACCAGTGGCACCTCAAATTGGGTGGGGAGAGGAAAGCGCAGGTTTCCTTCTCCTGAGAGCTGCAGAAGGCGACGGTGCGGTGGCAGCCACCTCGGTCACCGCTGGATGCTTTGTGTGGACACCGCAGGGAGGTTATAGTATGCCCATGACGACTGGGCACGGTTCATTTTCCACCGTGTTGCAGTCTCTGTTTAATACATAAACACACCCGTGGAGCTGTCACATTACCACTCGGTCCCTGGCTTGGTGATGTGCTAATCCACGCTCGGGGTACTCTAATTAAGTTAAGGTCGATGGAGTCTTGGTGGTATGAAAGCGTGGGGGAGAGGGGGTGTGCACCTGCCTTGGGGCTGCCCCCTCCCACCGCTGCAGGGTGCTCCGTTTTGCCTCCGACGCCGGGGTGGTTACACTGAGTAAGGAGTTTTACAAACCCCTTTGGGATACCTTGGGCAAATTAGATCACTTCCCGGTAGCTACACATGAGATCTGCCTTCTAATTTAAAAACCAGTAAGCCTTTCCACGTGTTCTACTTACAAAAGTCCATCCCAGGCCTCTTTTTCAGCTTCAGGTGAGGAAGAAAAAGAATGAGATGTCAAACCTGTTCTGCAGTTTGCAAGCATGATGCTCTCTGTGGTCACCTTGGCTTTGAATGACATGAAAAAGGGAATCCAAATCCATACAGTTATTAGGAAATAATCACACAGACTAAAAGAAATCTCATCTAAGCAAATTCCAAAAGGGGGAAGTAGCCTCTGCCTCACCCTTCCTTGGGTCCAGTGTCATTTTACAACAGCGACTGAGACGCAGGAGGCGGCAGCAGTGCAAGAGGGAGATGACGGTGCTCTGCATCATCCCCTGAGCAAGGGGGAAGTGCAGTCACCTCCCCGCTGCAGAGGCCAAAAGATAAATGTCAGGGAGGATCACGTGCTCAAAAGCCCTTTTTTTTAATGCTTACTTTATGCACCCTCCCCTACCCGAGGGGAGAGGGACCGCTGGCCCGACCCGGCGCAGGGGTGCTCGCCAAACGCACCCACGGGTGGGAGTAGGCTGCCTGCTCCGGGGCGCAGGGGTCAGTTTTGTGAAAGTGCTGAAGTTGCCCATTTTAGAGTTATTTTGGGCTGAGCGCTCTGAAGTACAGCGCAAGGTCGATTAAGTTGCTGTGGTGGGTGCACAAGCGTGCCTTCCCAGCGCCAGGGTCTGGGAGCCGTCTCCTGCACTCGCCATCCCCCGGTGACTCCGCACGGCAGGGTTTGCTGCCTGCGGATGCTCCAGGCTGTAATTCCGGAGAGGAGGACCTTTTGTGGGGGAAGTTTGTGCATCCATTAGGCTGCGGTTAAAACAAGGGCTCTTGCATCGCGGCTCATCTCAAATTGCACTCAAGAATGATTTTTGTCTTCTTAATAAACTCATCTCCATGCACAGCATTGGATGTATAAACCCTCCCAAGCTTCGTGCACAGAGTTTCTTATGGAGTCTTCCCAAAATATCTTTTAACACACCCATTGTTTTTGTGCTGCTGCATTTTTTCATTCCATTCTGCCTTTGGAGAGCAGCCTTTTCCCTGTTCTGTGCCTTTCTTTTTAAACTTTATCTGATGGGGAAAGCATGTCCGGGCAGGGAAGAGCAGTCTCATATCTAGGTAAGGGATTTCCAGCTTCCTCTTTGCAAGGTTGTAAAACCGCTGCTGTTTTTCTGGAATGGAGGAAACATTTACAGGGCAAAATAAAATTTGAAGCCCAACGGAGGTTTCTGAGCAGGCGGAAATGACCCAGGATTTGCAGGATTTCATGTTTCTTGCTGTAAGTGAAGGTGAGGTCATGCTGTGTACTTACCGCCCTGGAGATCTCCACTTAAACAGAGGCGCAGGATTTACCTCCCTGTATTGTAGTTTTTGCTTATTTGTGCTTTTTATTGAGTTGGAAGTTCAGTGCTAACAAAGTGATCAAAATTCCTGATACAGTAGGTAATCAGGCTTTTGGTAAATATCACTTTATTTATGTTTCCTGTGTTTCCCACTGAATGTGGAAGCTGGAGTCTGTAAGGCACGGAGCAGAAAACAAGCCCGGTGCCTGCGTTTTCCACAGCTCTGGGGTGGCACAGCAGATGTTTCCCTCTTGACCAGCAAAGCACTTTTTAACTTCGCCATGCAAGGCAAATCCTCAAGCGCGGGCTGTAGAATGCCATTTCTCCTCCAGCCAGCGACTGGCTGTGGTGAGTGACGTGTTGCCGGTTCCCTTCCACAGAGCTCGGCTGTGCCTCAGCACATCAGCCCCTGCTCCACGCTGACCAGCAGCACGGCCTCGCCGCCCGCCAGCAGCCCCTGCTCCACCCTCCCACCCGTCAGCACCAGCGTCACCGCCAAGGACTGCACCTACGGCGCCGTCACCAGCCCTACCTCCACGCTGGAGAGCAGAGACAGCGGCATCATAGGTGAGTGCCACCACCCTCCTGCTGCCCGCACAGACGTCACCGGCAGTGTTGGTTTGACAAGCCGCCTTTTCCATAATGCACAGCGTTTGCTGATTACTGGGATGGGTTTGCGTTGGTCAGGTTAACGCTGCGGTAGCCAAGGGGAATTGTTATCCCTCCGGCTTCCATTCGTCATAAGTAAACCTATGTAGAGTTGGTGAAAAGTGGGAGGGATGAGGCTGGTAAGTAAAGTTAATGATGCAGAATTTTAGGACTTGCTTAAATGGTGAAAGAGGAAGAGTTTTCTCTTTTTCTAATTTTGCATCCCATCTTTACCTTTTAGCATCTTGCAGTCCTGCTTCCCAACAGGTTTTGGCCTCCTTTAGTTCTAGG
>NW_010257415.1:0-16912 GCF_000690775.1 Eurypyga helias
TATGTGGTGCTTAGTTACTGGCTGGAGTTAAAATACACCAGACATTTTTGTGCAGTAGTTTTCTTTGTGGTGTGAGCTTTTTTGTTTGTTAGGTTTTTTTGTTTTTGTTGGTTTGGGGTGTGGGTTTTTTGTTTGTTTGCTTGATTTGGTTTTGTTGTGGGTTTTGTGGTTTTGGGGTTTGGTTTTTTTTTGGTTTGTTTGTTTGGGTTTTTGGTTTGGTTTGGTTTGGGTTTTTTTGTGCTGGTGCCTTTTTCTGCCCCAGGTATTTTCAGTCATTCTATAATTTAAGGTCAATTTTTGAGTTTTTAAATAAAGTTCTAATTTCATAACTCTTTTAGTAAATAGTCTTGAGCTTGTGGCAATAGAAAAAATGTCTAGATATACAACATGCCATAGTAGTCCAGACATATTTTTTTCCCCCTACAGCTATCTAAACAGAATTTGGAAACAGAAAGTGCTTATAAATATATCAGTCTAAAAGTCACAAGGACAGCTTTGCAAAACACATTTTAAATCAGTGAAATATACATTTAAGCACTATGAAAATATACACTTCCCATTCCTGAGGTAGACAGATAAGATTTGAAATCCTAACATAAGCTTTAGTAGTTTTTAGAAGAGTTGTAACAACAAGTTTAAAGGTCTGCTGGTACTTCCAGTGTAATCAGACATAATTTTTTGCCAATTAATTCAAAAAGACAGGAATTAAGACCCAAGATTTCTTGTAAAATAATTCCTCTCACATATCTCTAAATCTATGTAGTCCTACTGTTAGTGTCTACATATTGATGACTTTTCCTCATAAAAATTGTAATTTGCCATTTAACTTCTTCCTGTAATATGCTTCCTTTAAGAAAAGTGAATGGCTTGTAATGGATCAGGATCAGTCGTAGCGAGGAAAGGTTTTGTTACACAGGCTGTAGCAGATGGGAAAACATCAATGTAAAATATATGGAAGTTGAGAAGGCACAGCATTGAGTAGGGAGAGGGGCTTGTACTTTACTTTGCAGATGTGTTAATGATGACATAGGCAAACCTAATTAATATACAGGGGACTCTGTATTTCTTGTCTGCATTGGAACAGAAAAAATGGGCATTCAAAACTGCCTATGTTGAGGGTTATACATCTGTCTTTCCTAAAAACCAACACTGTATGAAGAAATCACAGTGATTTTGTCAGTCTTTACATACTTCTTCTTTAAAGAACACTTGTACACCATTATTATTATTATTACTGTTTATTACTCTTATTGCTCAGAGAAGCTGTGGATGCCCCATCGCTGGATGTCTTCAAGGTCAGGCTGATGAGGTTTTGGTCCACCTGGTCTAGTGGAAGGTGTCCCTGCCCATGGCAGGGGGGTTGGAACTAGATATTTAAGATCCTTTCCAACCCAAACCATTCTGTGATTCTATGATTATGGAAGACTACATATGCATGGATGTGGTTTTAATATAGTATTTGGATGCCTGCTTTTTCTTGTCTAAATAGTACATTATTTTTTAAAATACAGGTAAATTTGTCAAAATGTTATTACTGTTCTTGGATTTGGTGAGATCCAAATCTTACTAAACAATCAGTGTGTACAAATGGGATACACTAATCTTTCACAAAACCATAAAAGAATACACCTCAATAATTTTCCAAAATGTAAGGACTTTGTTTATATATTTCAAGTGGAAACCGTACCCAGCCATGCTCATAATTCACAAATATTCATCTATCCCTTTCTTCCTGCTAGTTTCTCAACAAAATTCTAGAAAGTAAATGTATCAACTCCATCTAAAAATCTAAGCTTCATCTGAAGATTCCTTAGGGAAAATAGGCAAGATCATAGTGTCTTTTAAACTATTACATTTTTTAATGCAGATGGCAATGTCTCAACAATGTCTCAAAATCAAGCAGGCTGGACTTTCAAAGGAGGCACAGATCCCAGAAATGTTCTAAAGCTTTTCTATGGCATATAGCATGCAGTATCACATCATGATGTCTTTTTATATAGGGACAGACCAGGTAGTTTGTTATATGCTGCAAGTTGGTGGCACTGTTTCCAGGTCAGTGCTTTATAGTACATAAATTACTAACATTGTTTTAGGAACCTATCTGTAAGCCAAAGATGGAATAATCTCACCACAGAGTCAATCACAGCATCACAGGCACAGTGGTTGGAAGAGGCATCTGAGAGTCATCTAGCCTCACCTCTCACTATAAGGGGGAATATCGCAAAAAACATTTTTGCTGTACATTAGAGTTTCATGCTACTAAGATTTAAGCTTCTTAATGTCCTTAGTCCTCACCTGAAGCAAAGTTGGTCAAGGAGTAAAGTTTTCAACTGGCCTTAACCAGGTATTACACTTTAAACCTTTCTGTATTACAGTTTTGGTGGTGGTGGGGAGAGGAACAAACTTCCATCTATTTGTACAGTACAGTTTTCATGTCCAGAATGTTGTCCAGGAAAGAATGTATAACAGAGAGCAATTGGCCTTTAATTCCTAAGCTCTGCCTGGAAATACATCTTTCAGCTTAGAAAAACCTGTACGAAGCAATGATCTGAGGTCCCTGAGTTGAAGGCTGAAGCTGACATTTACCCTCTTCTGAAAAGGGAAAGAAAAAAAGTTGTCAGGAAAAGGACAGAAAAATAAAAAGAAGCCTCCAAGATGTACTAGCTGCTTCTTCAAACCTAAACAGAAGTGAACTTGAACCTACAAAAACCCATCAGTTCTTTCCCTCATGTTTCTGCAATCTGTTTGTAAGGATAACAAATAATTTAGTGTCACACACATTCCCCCTCAGCTGACTGCTTTAAAGATACTCTCAGTATCTGCTCTGTAATCTAAGGCAAGTAAGGTGGGTTACATTTTGCAGAGACCTGAAGGATTATTTCCTAGTTAGATAACACCCAGAGGAATGCATTTTAGCAAAGTTTTCTTCTGAAGTCATTGCTAAATTGATAAATTGTTCATGTCAGATTTACAATGCTGCTAATGTCAGATTTCAGAGTCTTTGATGCTGTGGAACTCCTTACAGCCTTTTCACTGTCTCGGTGAATTCCAGGCCAAACTCTTCAGTGCAGAAAGACTGAGATATGCAGACGTACTAAAGAGCAATAGAATATCAAGCTGATTAAATGTTTACATGTTTACTCAAACTGCATAGCTACATACTGTAAGTGTGAAAACAGTATCCTATGTGAAAAAAATCTCAGTTAATCTCTCTATGGCCTATCCTTTCACTTAAGAATATAATTGTTACCTAAAAATCAAATTTAGTGAAGTTATGAAACTACGTTTCTCACTGTTTGTTCTTGCTGCCAGCACGAACATTATGTCATTAATGAACAAGCACTCAGGACAAAAATCCCATATTTTAAAAAAATTATATATTTTTCACATTCAATGACATATTCCTACAGTTCATAATACACTTGCAAGTATAAAATCAAGGTAAAAGGGGTCTCTTGGGTTTGACTATGGGAGTGGTGGTAGCAGCTTGAAGATATTGGATGTAGATTTTACCCCATCAATACCTGATTTTACAGCTCCTAAAAGTTGTCATTTTAAATTCTGCTGAAGAAGCAATAACTATTAATTCCTTTTCTGTAGAAGAACATATTGTGTGGCAAAATTTATTAAATTTCATTTGAAATAGTATCATTATTTTTATTTAATTTAAGCTCAGACTAAAATTGTTATACAGAGACAGTCAGGAGACAGGCTCCAGTTGACCTATAGCAAAGAATAAGCAGTTATCTAGTAAAGTGTGTCTGAAAATCATTTTATTGACAGCTTTACAGAAAGGTGACATATAAGTCTTGCACAAGACAGTGGAATAAAAGAAATATGGCATGTATTTGACTATGTGGATTAGTTCAGGTGAGATTAAATTTTGCGAAGGGGAATCACACAATAGCAAAGCTCTTCTGCAGACTAGAAAATAAGACAAGGGCTTGAGATGTCCAGGGTAGTTCCTGACATCTACTCTTTGAGCCAAGTACCAGAATAGAAATATATCTTTGCAATGTACAAGGATCCTTTTGAGTGATCTGGAATTATCTCCAAGCCAACTTCACATTGCCTAGTATTGGCCCACAAACCATTGCAATGGAGTTAAAAACAGAATAAAGAAATAGTTAATTGCTGCATCACCTTTTCAGTAATCTCTGAGAATGGGGAGATCAGTATTGGAAAACAGCTCAGCACAATCCCAATATAGTTTTGAGAACACAAGCTGAAGCTTTCTATACTTCATGCAGCAGCTCCAGTTACCAAGGGCTTAGGAAACTTTTAAATATAAACCATTCCTAAGTGTAGTTGGTGAAGTCTTGGCTCACATAAAATCAGTGGCTCCCTACACAATGGAGCCAAAATTTAGTTCAGTGCCCTTCGAGTGCTCACAGTGATGTTATATGGACTCTGAAACAAATCTGTTCCTAATGGAACTCTTTGGCAAAAAGGAAGAGATAAGAAAATAATGTCATATATCATATTGGTTCAAAAGGTTGTTATTCTGTCTTTTCTGCACTAAGAAAGGGAAAGATGAAGAACTGTGTGTAGGTTGACAACTATTCCCCCGCACTCAGTTACAAACATAGAATATGTAAGAGAAAAGAAACAGAAGGTGAAAAGGATTGATTATGTGAGAAACAGGAATACATGCATTCTTCCAGTTCCACAAAAATACAGGTTTTTGCAAACATGGTGTCTCTTGCACAGAAGCATCTATTTCTGGATGTAGTAAGGGGTATTTATGAATTTATTTTTAGTAATTTATTTTTTACCTCATTATCTTTTAACTTTCAAGTCTTTCTAGCTCCAAACTTGGAACTAATATTTGCACTTCCACAAGGAAACAAGCAAAGTAAAAAAAGAAAAACAAACAAACAAACAAACCTAAACAAAGCAAAAAACCAAAACAAACAAAAAACTCTCCAGCAAACCAGGCAAAAAAAAAAAAGGAAAAGAAAAGAAAAAAGCTGAAGAAGTAGCAGTGTTCTGCTGCTGATTTCTTTAATTTAGTTTCGTCAAAACTGCCTGAGAATACTTGCTTCTGTGATCTCAGCATTCACTCCAAGACATTCCACTGCTTCAAAGTAAGAATAAGTTACTTGGTTTCCTAAAAGCACTGATAAATTCATACCTATGAAGTTTAAAGTAGTATGATCCTAGCCTGAGTTTGCAGAGAGGCTGAAATAATATCTCCAAGAAATATAAACTGTCTTTGCCAGCTGCCTCAGGACTCAGTGCATAGTGTAATTGTGCAGCTGATTAATTAGGCTTTTTTTGCCGAAGTTTCAAAAGGAATCCAGTAGTTTTGCTTTGCAATTCACTGTTTTGCTGTCCTTAGACATCAAAATTCTGTGTTAGGTGCGCTGCCTTTGCAAACTATTTATTTTTCCTTCCTCTTTCTCCATCAAATGAATTTACTTTTCATTGCTGAGCAGCATGGAACATGTGCTGGGGCCCTCCTCTGTTCAGGGTGCAGAAGAGCTCATCTGACAAGGGATGACCAAGAACTTGGACATAGTCAGCAAGGAAGATGAATTCTTTGCAACAGAATACAAGTGCTCTCCCGGTAAATGTTATTCTAAGAAAGATAATCCTGATCTGTCTTATCTGGCAACATATGAAAAGAATTCACCCTCAAATCTATAACTACCAAAACTGATGAAGATATCTGAATGTTTGCAACTGTAAGAGTAGTCTTTACCATATTTGAGAGGAATAGAAAACAAGCCAAAACAAAATAAGATTGGTAGTAGATCCAAAATTAGTGTTTCTGGAAACTGAAGTAATTTATGGTGCTAAATGTGCTACTTCTGGCTGTACAACTTGATTTTGTTTTACCACAGTGTAGACAGGGGACCCAGGCACCATTGTACTGCCAATACTGGGAGCAGGATGAACTTTATCTGGATTCAGGATTATCTCATTACTAAAAGCAGTTTGCCTGCTAGGCATGCCATTGATCTATTGAACCACTGGCAGGGAGACTGCAGTAAGACACAGGTTGACATCTGTATTCCCCTGAGGGCACCAAGGAAAAGGTCTCCTGGGAGAATTTACAATATGTTAAAAGACCCAGGTTCATAATCTGAGCATGAGTAACTTGCATTAAAGTCTAAAAAAGCAATAAAAATGGGGAGTTTCAAAGGAATCGGGGGGAAAAGAGACCGTTCAAAGAGACCCTGCTTCCATTGTAAAAATAGCTCTGGAATATTAGAGGAATAGCAGGTAATCTCAAGAAACCACATGCTTAAAAGTGAAAGCTATTTAATGATTGTCCTAAACAATAACAGTCTGAGAAAAAAGCTCATCTGTGTGCTGGAAAATATGCTTTCAAGGAAGTGGTTCCTGGAACTGAGTCAAAATTGAAGAATACTTTCAGCCACAGTAAAAAAACCCGACAAAACCAAACAGGAAAACTTCCACTAAGAAATAACTAATAATTTGAGTTTGTTTTTGCACACATAATATTGACAAATTTTTCCGTCTTGAATCTCAGTGTGACATTCATGTAACTGTTCATATGATTGAATCCATATTGTATTTATTTTTGATTTTTTTTTTTTGAGCAGCTAGGCCTAATGATGTACGTTTATGATGGTCATATCAAAAAACATTGTTCTTTTTAAGTCTCACATTTATATGAATAGCAGTAAATTTTCTAGTATCCAATAATCTAAAAAAACCCTAATATTCTTACTAATTTTCTTTTTTTTTTTCTTTTTTTTTTTTTTTTAACTAAGCCTTAGGAAAAAATAGTGCATTATGCTAGCGAACGTAACAGTATTGTTTTATTAAACTTTACTACCCTTTGGTTTTATATAAACCACCATTTAATATTGCTTCATTCAGACAGTTTGGAATCCAATTTACTGTACATATTTATTCATGAAAATTACATTTCTGATTGAAAGTATAGGGCTTTTTTTTAATTTGAGAAAAGAGAGAATCAGATCTTTTTATATGATTCATATCATTCCATCTGGAATGGTGAGAGAGAAAGAGAGAAAGAGAGAGAGAGAGAGAGAGAGAGAGAGAAAGAAAAAAAAGAAAGAAAGAAAGAAAGAAAGAAAGAAAGAAAGAAAGAAAGAAAGAAAGAAAGAAAGAAAGAAAGAAAGAAAGAAAGAAAGAAAGAAAGAAAGAAAGAAAGAAAGAAAGAAAGAAAGAAAGA
This sequence comes from Eurypyga helias, assembly GCF_000690775.1. NCBI lineage: Eukaryota > Metazoa > Chordata > Aves > Eurypygiformes > Eurypygidae > Eurypyga > Eurypyga helias. The sequence continues at coordinate 7,172 of NW_010257415.1, forward strand.
AAGAAAGAAAGAAAGAAAGAAAGAAAGAAAGAAAGAAAGAAAGAAAGAAAGAAAGAAAGAAAGAAAGAAAGAAAGAAAGAAAGAAAGAAAGAAAGAAAGAAAGAAAGAAAGAAAGAAAGAAAGAAAGAAAGAAAGAAAGAAAGAAAGAAAGAAAGAAAGAAAGAAAGAAAGAAAGAAAGAAAGAAAGAAAGAAAGAAAGAGATTTTTAACATTTTTGTATTAAAGTTGTGACAACAAATAGTATTTAACTGGCTGCATACAGTTAACAAATCCCATAGTAGATTTCTTTTTGTTACAAATTACTACATCACTCATTTCAACTAGAAATTTTGTCCTTTCTGTCAAATTACTGCTTTGAAAATTAGATTGGTTTAGTTGTGTTTCCACAGAAGACTGATCTATCTTTCATAAGAAAAATATATACATTAGGATGGCTGTTTCCATATAAGCTAGCAATAAACAAAGTATATTCTCTTGGAACAACCGTAAATAGTAGCTATAAGTTACAATTCAGACCAGTAAAACCCCCTACATTTAGAAGGACAAAATTAAATTTTAATAGACATTTTTAAAGTATATAAGACTGCTACAAGAGGAGTCTGAGAATAAAAGGCACTCCCTAATGAAAAGAGTTAAAACCCAGAACCTGTGGGAGCTTGTGAAGAGACAGCTGTCACTTGATCTCATCAAACACCACCAGCTGTTAGAACTTCACCGAGACACAGGGAAGTCCCTTGAAAGTTCTTTTCATAAATACCTCTGTCACGCTGGGATAAAAAAATGCAGCATGAATCCCACATCTTTGCTATTAATACATTAATTAAAATCTTCTTTTTACAGAAAATATTCCAGTTTGCCAATTTCATAGTCTTTGTGGGTGCATGCTTGGGAAAGAAAAGAAATTAAGAGGAGATTCAAGTATTCCAAAGAAGGCCTCACTTGACAATAATTTTATATGCCGATAATGACATTAATACTTTATGTTCGGTAATTTTCCATCTTTAATAACTCATTCTTCAAACAGCCTTAAGAGTGTTACTGCTTAAACAAGGAGGAAAAGAAAATCAAGATAAAGAATTAGTGAGGCTTAACTTTACCTTCTCTAGGGAGTTAATTGAGATTCTTAAAATTAGAAGTCATCCTTATTCTTCCTATATTCACCATTTTTCACTAGACTGTCCTGGAAAATCTCTTGGTCACTTGGAAAAATTAACAACATTTCTGCTTTCTTTGAGAAGGAAGATTGTAAGGTATGCTAGCCAATTTAGCCACTGAAAAACAGGCTTCTATAATGTCCTTTTGTGGGCTTAATCTCACTTTCAGATATCATCAAAATTAAATTCTTATTGCATTAATATTATACCCTTGTTAATATTGAATGAGGTTAGCTAAGTAATTCAACAATCCTTCATGAGCTCAAGGGGTTAATAAGGTGCTATGATTTATTTTGAAGTGTTGCCGAATTGTCATCTCCACCATCTTTTTTTAGTGTTGGGCTAAGTACATTAATAACAACACAACAGTTTGAGTCTAATCTTCAAAATCCTGAACTTTACAAAGCAAACAGTTTGCTGATTCATCAACATTTATTAATCACACTGATTACTCCAAGGCCCAATGCCATGAATACAGTGTGTGGTGCTTACACCATAAAGGCAGAGAATGGATTTGTGTAACCCTTCAAAGAACAAGGGCCTCTTTTGAAAGAGCACCTATGCCTGGAGGCACCTGGTTGGAAATAAAAAGTTTCTAAAATAATCTAAAATGTATTATACTAGAAAGGCATAACCATATAAGGTCATAGATGATTAAAAATTTGTGTGAAGTTTTGTGAATTTCTCCTCCTCTGTTGTAGCACTATCCTTCTGTCTACTTTTTTTTTTTTTTTTTTTTTTAAAGACCTGTTGAAATCAACAGAGAATTTGGGTCTTCATCTACTCAGTATAAATAGCAAGGTATGAAAATTGAATGAACAGTATTGCAACTATTACTTGAAGGCCTGTCCAATTTGGAAAAGTGTTTTTGGGCACTGCCTTTATGAAACATTCTTCCTCATAAAGCCAGACTTTAATGGCACCAGGGTCAAGGCAGTAGGAAACAGGATTGTCTCTGGTTCCAAATTTAGAAAAGCTATAGATTTTTCTAATAAAGCATACACAGTTTCAATCATTACTTATGAGATTATTTTTTTAAGCTTGACTAGATCAGAGAACAGGAAAAAAGAAATATGCTTATTCATTAAGGACACAGTTTTGTATCCATTTGGAAAAGGCCCCCTAACAAAGATATAATTTTCTGGGACAGAGCCTTTTGCAAGTTTTTGCTACCATTAGAACAGATCACAACACAGAACTTGGTTATATAGATTCTTATTCAACAGATTCTTCTTAAGCAGAAACTTACCTTTACATGTGCACTGCAAAAGATGGTATCTGATGGAGTGAGACCTGAGGCAGAGAAAGTACATCTCCACATATCACAGAACTAATTGATAGTAGAAATAATCAAATAATTGATTTCTGAAATATTTTATTTGATTTCTCATATTGTCTTATATTTGTGTCTTATATTTTGCTCTGAACATGCTACTCCACTGTCTTGGACATTATGTAAGGTATGAAACCAAATAACTTTGCTATGAAAGATATTATATGTAACATTCTATATATTTTCCAAATACATAAAATGAAATGTTAATGAAAAGTAACATAAAAGTGTGTAAATAGTTGATAAATACACATTATAAAATTAAAATAAACTAAATAGTATAATCAGAAATGTGATGTTCAACTAAGAGATGGGGAAAGAAAGGAAAATACACTAGAGAACAAAATTCAAATAAAAACCATACCTCCTCATTTAATTGTTTTAATATTAAAAAATAAAAAGATATTAGTAATATTTTAGTGCTGCAGATATAATCTATATAGACCTGTAAGAAGATAATTCTGACCTCACTGATTTTGCCACTATTTCTGTAAATCAGTTTTGGGTTTGGTTGTTTGGGGGTTTTTTTGGCTTTTTTCCTTGGTTGGTTTGTTGGGGTTTGTTTGTTTGTTTGTTGCTGTTGGTGGTGTTGGGTTTTTTTTAATGTTGACTCATATTTCAAATGTGTTACACCAAAAGAGTTTGTAAATAGCTCACTTGCATCTCTGTCTTTTCTTGCAAAGAATTCTCCTGAGGTCTCTGCATGAACTAAATCTTTCCTTTTTTTACATTGTGTTTGTTCCCTGGTTTTGTTAGGTGCTGACAATTCTTTACCTTCTGATCTCTTATCAGACATCCGTGCTAATGAACCAGAACCTTTATGGGCAGTTCACCTCCTGCAGTTCCAAAACACTATCTCTACTATTCACTGAATGGTTTAACTAAGTGAGAAGGCAATAGCTTTGATTTACCTTTAGATACTGATGAACAGAATTGCCTTACAAGAACTTTGGGAGAAGCTTTCCTGCAGTTTCATAGATATTCTTGTTTTTCCAATAATGACAAACTCATTTAATTAAAAGAGATAACTGGGTTATAATTACATTAACAGGTATTTAATTGTTACTCTGTTCATACTGTAATTTCTTGAACATTTATACAGTTTCCTAATTAAAATATATGCAGGCAGCAATAAATATGAAGTATGGATGTTAGTTATTCAGCTTGTTAGTATAACTCTTGTAATAACACCATATTTGAAAATGAAAATTTTTTAACATGTGGAAGAGTACATCAGACTCACAGTTGGTATTGTTCAATAAGTGACTTTGCAACACTGGTCTTCTAGTAAAAATACAGAAATCATTCCAAGTAATGTAGAATGGAAGGTTATTTAAAAGCATAGGATGAAATTTGCATTGAGTTAATAATAACCAGAATTCACTGCTATAAGACCATATTTTATATAAGCATAGAAAATACTATTTGGCTATCTACGTCTTGTGTTTAAACTAATGAAGCTGTCTTGTGGCTATATTTAACAAAAGAAGTGATAAACACTTAGGGCTGAACCTCTGACATTATGCCAGACTCTGGCAGTAGTTATGGAAGTGTGAAGAGTAAGCATTTTATAATTTCTTTATTATATGTTCAGAATTTATATTCCAAAAATACACAAATAATATGGGACCAGTATCTAAACTATCAATGGGCTAGGTATCAAAGGACAGATTAAGCTGATAATTTTAAAACCATACAGATTAAAATATTTAATTAAGTTCTTGTCTGTAGCAAGAGCTCCAAGAGAAAGCAATGGAAAATTAAGAGCAAAAGGTTCATAAGGAAAAGCTTAATATGCTAAACATTGAGAATAATCTCCATCCCACCAGCACTTGCTTGCACTTCTTTCTGGTGTTCCAGGACCCAAGCATTCCTACCGTACCAATGCAAACCAGGAAACTTTTCTTACTTGTGTCCATTCACATTTTCCTTGGATGCAGTTGAAAAATACTGCATCCTTTATGGTGCTAGATACTCAAATTCTGAGAATTCAAAATATTTCTGACTGGCTCTGTATTTAATTCAGTTTATCACCTAGAATTAATTTATTGTGTATCTTATGTTGTCTATGATGTATTCACCAGTAAGAGGCCAACCACTTTTGCTGTGCTTGAATATTCTTTGCTGGCATTCTAAACAGAAGGCCATCCTTTCTTGTCCTTTTATTTCCTCTTCCCCAGGAAGGCAGTGCTACATTGCAGCCAAATGTTGACAGTTTCAAGCTGTAAAAGTCCACCTTTCCTTTTTCATCTTTTGTCCAAGGCTAAATCCATATTAGTACAGATGCTCTCTCCCCAAGGACATTTTACTGCTTCTTCTGCAAAATGAATTTTAAAATTTAACTTGTGTTATTTCTTTATATGCCCATGAATAAAGTTAATATTTGTTTCCGTTGTCTCTTAGCTTTCTCAGAAGATACGTTTGTTGTTTCTTCCCCATTAACAGAAAAAAAAAAAAAAAGCTTTCCCCAGATTCTCTTTTACCTTTCCATGGATATACTATGCATAAAATTTAATTTCTTTTTTCATTTACTTTTCTTTTTTAATGCATCAGATGGTGCATTTTATAAGGTCTATTTTATATAAGATCTTCTAGAGAAATACTAGACTCCATACTTTTTCTTAACTGAGTGCTTTAGCCTCCAGGTAACAAAGGATGCAGGATGTGTTTGTTTGTTTGTTTGTTTGTTTTAATATATTTCAGGTGATCAGAGCATGGAGATCTGTATTTAAGCTCATTACCCCAAAAATATCCTTATAACCAATGGAGAGTTATCAACACTTATGGTGTGCAACATGCCTAATGAGTATGTCTAAAACAGAACAAATGATCATGCCCTGAAAATGCATATTTATAAAATTATATCCAATGTTCTTGTCTATACTCTCTTCTCCTCTTTCTCTTCCAACCACCATGAAGCTAACCTATCTTTCTGTTCTCATTCTTTCTAACCTAGTGTATATTGACTGTTTGTTTGAAATACAGAGATACATAGATCCACCTTACTGCACAATCTGTAGCCTCATCTGGAGCATATAACCAGAAAATTAGGGCATCGGTTACTAGACACTGTGAACAAATGTTTGCAGTACATGTGGCTGAGGACAGAAATAATTCTGGGTCTCACTCACTTAAGAAGTGCTAGCCACTTATATAAAACCTGAATGGTGATGCCATCAGCATACCCATATTAATGGCAATAGCGACTAGAGCTGTACTTTGTACAGCAGAACAGTCTTGTCAGCATGTAAGTGCCCTAACTGCCACTTCTCAAATCTCACAAGGGACCACCAATAACTGCTGCCACTAACTTAAGAAGGAAATTGAAAAATGTGCTTAACTGCATAAAGATCAAGTAGGCATACTTGAAAAATGTTTGGCAAACTGTTACCCCTTCGCACAGATGTGCTGAAGAGATGGCGGATTCAGAGTTGGAGGATCCTAAATTCCTCAGAAATGTCAAGAGTCAGACATTTACAGATGGTCACAGAAATACAGTCTTAGTACATGAAGAATTTTTTTATGTTGAAGGAAGTTGTCCTATGTAATTCTTCTTTTATGAGGAACTTTTTAAGCTGCCTCCTCCATCTTAAACACAGAAAGTATTCCAAGCAATGTGGAATGAAAGGTATTCTGATGGTACAGGATCAGCTAGTGTTTAACTAAGAATAACCAGCTATGTGGCATTCATGGCAAGTTTTGAGATTGCAATTGCAATTAAAAATATGGCATCATCTGTTAGAGACCTCCTTTAGTTTGTTTGGGGTTTTTTTCTTTATTTTCTTTTTTTGTTTTGTTTTGTTTTTTCTTTTTTTTTCCCCCCTGTAGTCATGAAGTCTGCTCATACAACTAATTTTCTCCTGTAAAATGAAAACTTAACATAGATGAGTGATCAAATAACAGAATTTTCCATTAAAGATTTTGAGTCTATCAGGACAATGGAACTAGGAAATTCGTAAATACTTTAGATCTGTAGATGAATAAATAACAAGTACACAATTAGATCTGTTATGAAATTCATCCACCATGCTACATCTGGAAATTTGCTAAAAAGTGTATTCCTCTTTCACTCCCTCTAGTAGTTTTATGATTGACTCTGAACAGAGATAGCTGAATATACAGTTGCTTTGAGTTCAGGAGAGTAGGGAGATGGTATTTCATATAAATTACATGGATTACATCACTACATTGCAAGGATCAGTGCATTCTTAGGAAATCCTCATTGTTTAACTTTTGCACTTTCACAGAAGATACTACGTTGACACTGATACATAGGACTTTGGTTAGAGCTTATCTCCCTTAATATGGTCATTCTGATTACTTCTATTTCATTTTGACAGTTATTATACAATACAAGGCTAGTGAACCTGATCTTCATTATTTCTTCTCTCATTTTCCTTTGTGCTCCTCTTTAAGCTCCAGAGGGCTTATCATTCCATTCCTTTCAAGTCACCACATAGTAAAAAGTGCAGGCAACATCACAACACAGTAAACTGTATCAAATATGAAATCTAGTTGGTTATTTTGGAGAGAACTAGGTAACCCCAGAGTCAACATTTATACTGTTTAAATATGTGAACAATAGGTAAGATAAAGGTGTCACACATTATGTCCTGATAGTGCACGCCTTCAATGTATTGCTCTGCCATTGAATTCAATGTGGTTTCTGTGAAAAAGTAAGGGAGAGTGTGTGGTTAAGCCTTTTGTTATCCTTCATGTACAAACATGTGAAAGAGAAATATACATACAGTGTAAGAAAGTTATGTACTTTAGGACTGGTAATAAACACTTATTTAGAACTTACACTCCATTAGTGAGTGTAAGTTCTAAACAACTCAAAAGCCATGATTACTGTTCGTTTTTCCCTCCCCACCTTTTTTTTCCCCATTTTTCTTTCCCTCTGTTTGCCCTTTTTAGGCAAACAATCGAAAAGAGTGGCTATACAAAATCAAAAATTGCACATTCAAAAAGAACAAAGAATATGTATTAGACATTTTCCCTCTAGCATTCTATTAAAAAAAAAAAGAAGAAAATACCCCACTATGCTAACTTTCTTAAACAGTTTCAATACAACCCAAAGAAATTGCTCAGCCACATTTAAATGTCTTGACAATAATAGCTGTGATTCTTCAACTATATCAATGGGTAATCACTTTTTATGTTTATCCTCCATTTATGCTATAGCCTAATATAGTTCCAGAAGGATGAGATGTTAATAGTAAGAGTATAAATTACATGACTGAGAAGAAAGTTTCAAGGACAATCAATTTTCATGGTCTGAAGCAACATTCTTCTACTAGTTAGCTCTGTGACTGAATAACTCTTTATTTTGTAGCAGTAAGTGTAGGTGAGTAGGGTGGATTTTAGGCTATATTTTCCTCTAAAGGATATAAGTTTGGGATTTTTTGAACATTAGCTCTAACACTAGACTGTGGTTACAAAGTTAAAAATTAAATACAATTTGCAGTGAAAAATCCCAAGTAGATTAAATTATCGTGATTGCCACTAATGCTAACTAAGTAAATACATTATTTTTTAAATGTATTTCTTTATAAAATAATCAGGTTTGTGACTATTGCATCATGTTAAGTACATTTATTAATTAAATTAACTGATGTTGATACAATCAGCATAGAATAATATAATTCCTACTTTGTGTTTTTCTTGGAATCCCATATTAAAATACTTTATTAGATTGTGATATTGAAATTAAATTAGTTTATACATTTCTCTTAATTTACAAAAAATGACAAGAATACAATGTGGTTTATGTGCATTTAAAATATTAAAAATTTCAGACTTTTTGGCATTAAGGTAAAGATAAAAAAAATTTTGAGACATCCTGTAAACTATAATGCCTGGACTTTGCTGGGCATCCCTCTCTGTATCTTCTCTAATTTTGGTAGCCACAGCTGAATTCATATTCAAGTAATCTTGTTTGAACTACAATATATGTGTAGAAGAGTCCAGTAGACTGGACAATATATGAACTACAATATATGTGTAGAGACCAGTCTTCTGGTCTTCTCTCTGTATTTGCCAAATATGGAGTTCCTACCTCATTTACTGCTTGATCAAAACATACATGTGCAATGTATGAATTCCCTAGCTCAAGTATGGTCCTTCCGATATTCCACCCACATACATGCACTGCATGTACTGTTTAGATTAATTATCATAGTTGTATGAGTGTAGACAAAAGCATGCTGGAGGAAAACTGGAGGGATATAGGATATAGACCATTTCCCAGAGACAAACTACAGTCTCAGTTTATTGACTTGTCAATGGCCTTGAACTCACAAGTTCTTCACAGGTACCTCAGACAATAGATGCTTGAATTCCTAACTCCTGCTGTAGACGTGAGGTCCACATAGTTCAAAAAGAATCGTGGTTTACCTGGGAACTTGTAAACATTTCCATCCCACAGATCTTATTAATTGTAAAATGGTTAAATGTGACGTGATGTCTAGGAAAATCAAATTCGATCCCAAGTCTGCAAATTTTGTAGATTCATATTTATTAAACAACTTGTATGGATTGCATCCTAGGCTATGCTTTGCATTGCTGTTTAGAAATTTTGCCAGCACAAAGGCTTTGCCCTGAATTATTGTCTCTGAATACTCATGGCATGTCTTCAGCACTTCATGTATTTTTTTTCTGGAATTCAGTTATATTGCATAAAAAGCTACCACAGAAGGATTTTACCGTGGCTGACAGTAGATTTATCTAATGAGACAGTGGCCTCAGCACAACATGTGGCAGGTTGGCATTAAAGTTCAAGGATGAAATGTCGTTGTAAGTCTATGGGTCAGTCAAGTCTGGGTCAACCACACAACTTCCTGCCTGCCTGTAGGAGTTGAGTCAACTTCACTTCCCTGAGCCATTCATACCAGGAGAGTCAGTATGTCCCAAAGTCTTGAACATGTGTGTGGAGACCTGTAGGAAGTGAAACTGAGAAGTCAGTATATGAATGCAGTCCTGAAATGAAGTTAACATGACTCATGCATAACAGAGATATTCCCTATATAAAATAATAATTATCTCCTTTAAACTGACATATACTAAAATAAGAACCGTCATTGTTCTAATACATATTAGGGAGACACTTTATACTAAGAGTGATCTGGGAGAGTTTTAAAAATTATATTTGATAAAAATTTATTTTAATAATTTATTTTCATAGTTTAGATAGTGCCTGTTTCCTTCATACTGAGTTGAGACATAGACTGCTGCCTCAATTTTTTTTTTTTTTTT
>NW_010257416.1:0-6655 GCF_000690775.1 Eurypyga helias
CCTGGCTGAATCCAGCACAGTAGGGAATTATCTTTGGCAATATAGCTGTTTAAATGGTTTTCTCCTGCTGCAATTTGTATCTGTTCTTACAGGGTGATAAATGCCCCAGTGTCTTAGCAGTGAGGCTAGCATTAGGATGGCATAGATATTCTCTGCATCCCTGAAAACTTACTTTGACACCTCATTAGCCATCACCTTCTACAGATTTTTCAAAACATGCTATGGGTTCTTCTGCAGTTGGACTAGATGATCGTTGTAGGTCACTTCCAACTGAAATAGTCCATTCCATTCCATTCCTGCAATATATATGGCTTAGAAAAGAATTATTTCCTACTGCCCAGTTCCCCCAATGTGACCTCCTGGGACAGGAGGTATCTGCATAGATTATCTTGGGAATCTACACTCCTGTGGTCAGGGATAGGTGCTGAAAGACCAAAGTTAGAAGGAAAGAGAGAGAAAAATTAGGTTGAGAAGGAACCTCAGAGGCCATCTGGTCCAGCTGTTTGTCCAGAGCAGGGAGATAACTTGGAAATTCAATCAGGTTGCTCAGGGCCTCATGTTCTGAACATGTGCTAAAGATGGAGAATCCCTGACTATGCCTTATGCTAGTGTTTGAACTCTTGTTGTGAAGAAAGTTTGTTCTGTTTTGGGTGGGCTTTTTCCATATTTCTAACTGAAATTTTCTTTGCAGCCATTTGTGCCTGTGGTCTTTCATCCTTTCACTGTGTATTTCAAAGAAGGATCTGGCTCCCTTTTCCCTATAACTACCTGTTAGGTAGCTGAAGACAGAGATTAGATTTCCCCCTCCCATTTGATATATCTTGCCTACTGATACTTGAGAGCCTAACTAACTAATTGATGTCTCCAGATCTTGCAGGGAGAGTTCTGGTCCAGGCAAATTGGCTCCAGCATCAGCATGCTCTTCACCTGGTGGTATTAACACAGAGTAATTGTGCCCATTTTCTTTTTGCAGGCCCGCCAAGCAGCCCCTTGTGTGCTTTTCTTTGATGAGTTGGACTCCATTGCAAAGGCTCGAGGTGGGAATATCGGTGATGGTGGTGGTGCTGCAGACCGTGTCATTAACCAGATCCTGACAGAGATGGACGGCATGTCCACCAAGAAAAACGTCTTCATCATCGGTGCCACCAACAGGCCAGACATTATTGATCCAGCCATCTTGCGCCCTGGCCGCTTGGATCAACTCATCTACATTCCTCTGCCTGATGAGAAGTCCCGGGTTGCTATTCTTAAGGCCAACCTGAGGAAATCGCCAGTTGCCAAGGTAGGATATCAGCCCTGACTATGTCTGACTTGGGTTTGCTGTGTGCTGCATGTGTTCCTTAGAAGCTGGGGACAGAGCAGAGGGCTGGTGACTGCTCCACACAGTACAGAGCTGGGAGACCTTCAGTCCCTGAAGGATGGAAATGAAGAGGTAGGGGGAGGCTTGACCTCTGAGACTAGGTATCAACAAAGCTGGGTGTTGGTGTGTAAGCATAGCAGGTCTCTCACATATTGGAGTTCTGCCCACAGTTTGACAACAGGAAAGACTGTTACAGCAAGATGGAAAGGAGTCTTGTACTCTGAAAGAAAAGTAAATGTAGAAAACGGGCGGGAAATGGAAATTGAACAGGAACCATTGGAGTTAATTTTTGCTGAACTCTGTCATAGGCAAGAGCTATGTCCCTTGCCTGAAGAGCAGGCAATCATGCAACTAATAGTAAATCAGAGAAAAACAGATATCAAGTGAGAGCTCAAGCTATTTTATGCCAAGCTTACCTTTTTCAGTGCTGTTGGAAAGGAAAGCTTCAAAGGAGGCTGCAGTACTACTCCCTCAGTTGAGGGGAAGAAGGAGGTTGGTTGTCTTAGTCAGCAGACCCATTTCCATTTCCAGTCTGACAGTGTTACATTTGACTCCTAATGCTAAGACCTGAGCAAATCATATCCTAAATCCACAAGTCAACCTGCCTCTTCTTGAGGGTATACAGTGCAGAGGCATTCTCCCCCGTACTCTGCTCTTGTGAGACCCCACCTGGAGTGCTGCGTCCAGCGGTGGAGCCCTCAACATCAGAAGGATATAGACCAGTTGGAGCGAGTCCAGAGGAGGCCACGGAGATGCTCTGAGGGCTGGAGCACCTCTGCCATGGGGACAGGCTGAGAGAGTTGAGCTTGTTCAGCCTGGAGAAGGGAAGGCTCGGGGGAGACCTCATTGCACCTTGCAGTACCTGAAGGGGCTACAAGGAAGCTGGGGGGGACTTTTTACAAGGGCCTGTAGTGACAGGACAAGGGGTAATGGGGTTAAATTGAAAGTGGGGAGGTTTAGACTAGATATCAGGAAGGAATTGTTCCTGGAGAGGGTGTTGAGGCACTGGAACAGGTTGCCCAGAGAAGCTGTGGATGCCCCATCCCTGGAAGTGTCCAAGGCCAGGCTGGATGAGGCTTTGAGCAACCTGGTCTAGTGGAAGGTGTCCCTGCCCATGGCAGGGGGGGTGGGAGTAGATGGTCTTTAAGGTCCCTTCCAACCCAAACCAGTCTGTGATTTACAGCTGCTTCGCAGGGTGTAGGGGGAGTTTGGCCTGCCTTTGTATGTGCTTAACTTTTTCCAAAACCAAGAATCTTAATGGCTTATATTTTCAAAATTGGCCAATTTTAAGGTAGCACCTTGATACCATGGGATCTGAAGACCCGTCTCTGTCACCTGAGGTTGTAAGGTATAAAGGACAGGCTTCTCTTGGTTGTTTTTTTTTGTGTTTTGTTTGTTTTTTTCATTTTGATGGGATTTCCTAGCTAAAATGACCAATGGCTTTTCGGGGGCTGACCTGACAGAAATTTGCCAGCGTGCCTGCAAACTGGCCATCCGTGAGTCCATTGAGAGTGAGATCAGGCGAGAACGTGAGAGGCAGACCAACCCTTCTGCCATGGTGAGTGGGGCACTCTGAGCTTTCCCCATTCATGAGACTGGCAGCGCACCTCTGCCTGTGGGTGAAGTGGGTTGCATTCCTCTCCATAATCCTCAGATAAGGATGAGTGGGCTCTCAGCACAGAGCATGGAGCTGGAGTACTTTGTTCTCAACTTGTGGGAGGGTGAGGCCCTCCTGGGGTGCCTCATTGTCAGCATTGTTCAGAGGGTCCCTGCTGCAGCAGTGACTCATAGTCTGCCATAGTGTCCTTTTCTACCTCCTACTTTGTCAGGCATTAGAGCATCCTGGCCTAGAGGCTGTGGGTGGCTGTTGGGCCATGGAGCTTTTGCATGCAGCTCACCTGGGTGCTCTGTCCTGCTGCAGGAAGTGGAGGAGGATGACCCAGTCCCTGAGATACGCAGGGATCACTTTGAGGAGGCCATGCGCTTTGCTCGACGCTCTGTCAGTGACAACGACATCAGGAAATATGAGATGTTTGCACAGACTCTACAGCAGAGCCGTGGCTTTGGCAGCTTCAGGTAACTGGGGGGGGGGGGAGCTCAGCCAGCCCCAGAACAGAGCAGCAAGGCAGCTTTCTGCTGAATTCTGGGTAACAAATTCCTTCTACCACTGTTTTCCCATTCTCCCTAGCATGTACAGCAGCCAGCTGAGCATGTGGCAGGTGTAGGCTGTGCTGCAGATCAGTTGTAGCTGCTCTGTTAGTGCTCCTGAAGTCCATCAACCCTTTTTTGCTTTAACATGAGTGACATCCAGCAACTGTATAAGCCTTTTGTGTGACCTGCCATAAGGCTTCATCCCATTTCTCCTGCCTGTCCTACTTGGCAGCAGGGTGTTGGTGTGGAGGGGAGGGGATTGTGCTGAGCTGTGAGGAGACTTCTGAACAGCATCTCTTCTCTCCCCTTCTGCACCACTGCACACAGGTTCCCATCAGGTAACCAGGGTGGTGCTGGTCCGAGCCAAGGCACAGGAGGCGGCAGTGGGGGCAACGTGTACAGTGAAGACAACGATGATGATCTCTATGGTTAACTCGCTGTCCTCTGTGGACCAAACTCCAAACCAGGCCACGTTGAATAGGGAAAAAATCCAGTGTTCAATGGACTCTTGGCTTCATTCCTCAGTCAGAACAGTGTAGCTGCACTTCAGACTTTGTACAGGGAATGTTTTCTGCAAACAAAAATCCAGACTGGTGTTAAATTGGGAGGCAGACAGTAAATTAACAAGTAGGGGAACCAACTTAATTTCTGAGATATTTCTGTTCTACTTTGTGGCAGAATCAGCAGCTTTAGCAAAGAGTACAATGCTAGCCTGTATTAAAAAAAACCCACATAAATAATAAATTAAAAAAAAACCCACAACTGGCAATTCTTTTGTGTGGGAGTGGTGCAGTGTAGCTTGTGCTGTCTCTGTAAACCCTGTGTCTTGCATACTGAGCACTCCTCTAGCTCATGGAGCCCATCGGTATGCATGCTTCCCTGGTGCGTTCAATGTTACTGTTCATTCTTATACTTCTTAGCCCAAGTTAACAGAAAAGATTGTATTTGGCAGTCTCTCTCCCCTGCCCTAATTTGGCAGGAAGCACCAAGTAAGAGAGCCTGGTAGCAGGTATCTCTTGCTTCTCCAATGCTGGCCCTGAGCTGTTGGGTCTACTGCTGGTTTTGCTCTGCTGCAGACTTCTCCAGCAGTGCCTGTTTCATCTGAAGGCAGGGCAGAAGGGGGCTCTTGGACTGTCTCTGGAGTTTGTGGTGCAGCATGACCCCACTATGATTAGGGAAGAGGGGAGCTTCCTGTTCTGGTGCTGCAGCAGCACTGTTCGTCAGGTTCTGTGGAGAGATTTTCCCCTTCCCCCGCAATATTTCATGCGTCCCTTCGGGTTTCTGGTGGCAGGCTGCCAGTCCTGCCCCTTGTGCCTCATACTCAGTACTCTGGTTCTGATCATGGTTCTTATCCTTCCTTTCCACTTACAGGTTGCTGCCTTGCTCCTTAGTTTATTTTCCCTTCATTGTACTGAAAAAAATGTGCTACTGCTATATTGTTAGTGTTTTATATGAGAGAAGCTCTGGGTCTGGTCCTGTCATGAAGACAGGAGTGGTGTTGCAGCCCTGTGGAGGGCTTCATCAACCTGGCTAGATTTAAGGGGAGAGGGGAGATAGGTGAGGCAAGTCTGTCGTGGTTTAACCTGGACTAGCAGTAAAGTACCATGCAGCCGCTTGCTCACCTTCCCCCCCCTCACCAGCCAAGGAGGAGGGTCAGAGGAAAAAGACAATGGAGCATGTAAAGTTGAGATAAGAACTATTTAATAATTTAATATAAGTGAAAATTATAGTGATACTACCAATATTATAACTACTACTACTAAGTAATTAAATTATTTAAAAAAAATAGAACATAAGATACAATTTCTTACCACCTGCCAACCACCACACAGCACGTCCAGGTGTAGTGAGAGTCAGAGCCCCAGAGCAACACACAACTGGGAAAAAGGCAGTGAACCCCCAACCCACTAAGGAATAAACCCACCCCACTGCTAACAAAAGAGCTAACAACCCAGCTATCAAGCTAGCATAAGTCTTAACGACCTCCCCAGGCCACTTCCTGCCTAAGAACTGCACATGTGTACTGAGCATGACATACCATGGAATGAAACACTCCCTGGGCCAGCCATCAGCACTGTGGAAAAAAAAAAAAAAAAAGGCAGCTCTTTCCTGCCTGAACCAGCACAGTCTCATCTCAAAATGACAGAAGGATGGAACTGTCCATGGGAGAGGGGCTTGTGCATAGCAATGGGGCAAAAAACTGAACTTTGGAACACTACCTCCTGCTGTGGTAGAAGGACATGTAAGCTCTTGGGTAGGGTGGGTAGCCCCTGCTCAGGTGCTCTGTCCTACTTCAGAGCCATTTGCCTGCCAGTACCACTCTTGCCCTGTCCTTATGCCACCTCTGTTCTGCACTGCAGAGAAAGTGGCTATTGTCTCCTCCTATGGCATCAGGGTTGAGGATGGCCTGTCCCTCTCTTGAGAGCCACGAGAGCCAAGCAGGGAGGGTTGGCACTTCCCCTGCCCTACATCAGCCCTTTGGGGGGATAACTGGCACCTGGAAACCTTTACTCCAGGGCTGCTTTCCTGCCTGCACTTCTCCCTGCTGCTCTGTGCTCCTCCAAGCAAGGTGGATGCAGATGCTGGCTTTACTTTCATTGTGTCCTACTTGTTCATCAATGCAGTCTCAAAAGAGGCAGGGAGGGAACCAGGAACCAGCCACTTTCAACCACTTGGGAAAGTTCTGCATCCATGCCAGGAGCTCTCCAAGACTTCCAAAAGCATTTCCCAGCTGTGGTAGTGGGTGGATTTTTTCCTCCCTGCCAGTTTGGGGCTGTGACTATTCAGCAAGTCCCAGCATGTCTACCCTGGTGTATCTGTATGCTGTGGAGGCTGGGGTAAAGTGGTTTAACTTCAGCTAGCAAAATACCACAAAGCCACTCTCACACACACACACCTCTCCTCCAGCAGAGGGGGAGAATTGGAGGAAAAAGACAAGGAAGCTTGTAAAATTGAGATAAGAACTATTTACCAATTGAACATAAGTGAATAATATACATAAACGAATATATACAAATACTACTAATAATAAATAATGAAAATAGAAAATAAGACATATGACACAATTGATTGCCACTTGCTGACTGATGCACACACAGGTCTTAAGTAGTGGGAGCCTTAGAGTGATTGCAGCAGAGTCCAAGA
>NW_010257417.1:0-782 GCF_000690775.1 Eurypyga helias
ATGACCTCCAGCACTACCTGCTCACCCTGATGGCCACGGCCGCCCGCCTCTACAAGCACCCCAGCATCCGTAACCCCATCCAGATCGCCGTCGTCAAGTTCCTCCTCATCGGGCAGGACGACAAGGGGCCCAAGGTCACCGGCAACGCCGCCCTCACCCTCCGCAACTTCTGCGCCTGGCAGAAGAAGTGGAACAAGGTCAGCGACAAGCACCCCGAGTACTGGGACACCGCCATCCTCTTCACCAAGCAGGTGGGTGCAGGGGGGACCCAGAGGGGCTCTCCCCAGTTGGAAGGAGCCCTGCGTGGCGCGAAGGCCCCGTCCGTGCGTGCTGGATGGGGTTGCGCTCGTGGCCGATATCCCTTTCCCAAGGGTCCCTCCACCCTCAGCTGCTGGGGCCGGGGGGAGAAAAAATGCTCGCGCTGGCCCTTGCCGTCCCTCTGGGCAGGTTCATGGGCAGCAGCGTGGAGGAAGCCCTGCTCAGGGGGGTGAGCAAGGCCAGGGGGTGTGCAAAGGCAAGTTGTAACCTCCCTTTCCATCCTCTGGCTGCTGGCAGGAGCCCGGCAGCTCTGGTGCACCCAAAACCCGGGGTCTGAGCCCAGAAGAGGAGGAGCACGGCCCTGCTTCTCCCTCCCCTGCTGGGAACAGCTCATGGTGCCACCTGCCAAGGAAAAAAAACCCCTCTCCCCCCTTCCTCTGACTCATGGTTCTCCTGAGAACCTGGACCTCTCCTCCGCGCGCTGGCTGCTCGGTTCAGGGCTGGAAGGAAAGCACCGGAGACAC
>NW_010257417.1:828-27313 GCF_000690775.1 Eurypyga helias
CTGGCTGTATCCCTGCAGTGGGAGAAGGGCTTTGCCGAGCTACCTGTGGCTCACTTCTGGCAAAACGGGGTGACGGCTGCGCTCTCCCTCTCCCCACCCTGATGAAATGGGTGACAATGAAGTGGTGATGTCTTTGGCTTAGGGACAGGTTGGGAACTCCCCTCCACAGCAGGGAGACCATTCCCAAAACCTCCTTCCAGGCCTAACACTTGTGGGTGGGAAGGATGTAGTGTCCAGCTCGGTTCAGCTGTCCCTAGCCTGGGGTCAGCGCTGGCTAATGATGGCCCGGAACAGGAATGATGCTGTGCAGGATGTCTGAGACCTCCTCCCACCCCGTCCCCCCCCGTGCCCTCCAGTGGGCTGTAAATCCTGCCGGAGCACAGGCAGGGGTGAACCCCACGCTGCAAGAAAAGGAAGCCAGCTGACACCTCTGTGGGGACGAGCCAGCTCCATCTCTGGTGGAAACCCGGCGAGGTCACCGGCGCCACACGTGGGATGGATTCAGTCCCGGCGATTCAAAAGCTGCAGATCACGGCTGGGGCTGCATTTTTTACACATTGCTAAACCATCCATTCCTGAAATCCCAAAGCAAGCTCGGTGCAAAGGCACACGATCAAGGAGACATCTGTCTTCCTTGAGTGCATCCATCTGTGGTCCCCTGACACCCCAGGGCTTATCTCCCTGCCAAAAAGCTGTTACATAAGCCCCCGACTTAAATTTCATCTCAAGCCCAGTTGATAGGCAGTTTCCAGTCGTGTCAACGAGTTGCTGATGAACGGGGCTGTCCTCTCCCGGTCGGCTTTGCTCCCTCACGGCGTCGGTCGTGCTGGATTGCGGATTTGCCTTTGGGGAGCTCGGTCCTGCTCAGCCGGTGGGCGCGGATCTGCCAGCAGCCACAGCCGTGGGACCTTCACCTTCCGACTTGAGCCAGCACTTGTTGGGGGGGTCCTGCAGAGCATCCAGCCTTTGACTGTGCTGTTGGAACTAGCGTTGTACACCATGGCAAAGGGCTTGGCCAAGCTTCCCACCCATCCTGACCTTTGATGTCCCACCAGCCAAGATTTGCTGAGCATCTTCACCTTGCTGTAAAACCGAAAGGATGTGGCATCAAGGAACGTCTGGCTGTAGGTGCCATGGGGGAATTTGGAAAATCACACTCTGTAGCTCAACGCTCAGATTTTTGGGGTTGCTTTGGACACACGTAGGAAGCTTCCACGGTTGGAAGAGCCCTTATGACCTGGCCTCTGAGTAGGTGAATTTGGGAACTAGCCACAAGAATCCCCCCCAAGTCACCTGCAGGACATCTCGAGAAGTTCCTGAGGGGATGAAGTGCCCATGGATGAAGGTCAGGCTGTCAGGAGAGCCCTGGTGGGGCATCAAGCAGGTGGCTCACAGCCCCTCGCTGTCGTGTGAGGGGCACTGGGCATCCTCCCTTTATTTGGGCTGTCAGCGGGGGTGTCGGTGATGGTGAGACCACTGCGCAAAGGCAGAGCTGGCCCTTTGCGTTCTGCTTCCCCACCTTAAACCTCTTGCTTTTCTCTTTCCTCCCCTCCGTAGCTCCATCCTCATGTCACCCCTTGCATTGCCTCCTGTTCTGAGCAGGCTGGACCCCCGGCAAAGCTGGAGGAGGTATTCCGTGGGGGTCAAGACCCCTCGTTAGAGCCCAGGGATGCTGGCCAGCCTTTCAAAGCGAGCTTGCCCCACTCGTTTATGCATCCCTGCAGCCCGTGAGCGAGGTTCAGAGCAAGAAGCGGGTCAGTGTGTCAGTGCAGGTGGTGGGCCGGGAGCCAAAAGCTCACTGCGCCAGCAAGGAAATGGCAAATCTTCAAAGAGCAGCGAGCTTGGTGCTGTGTTGTTCCCTGCCCCTGCACCCCACCTTCACCCCCAAACCCCCAGCGCTGGCACTGCCACAGGGGAGAGGATGGACAGGGGAGTTCGGGCAAGCTGCATCCCTGCGTTAGCTCAGCGTGGTGATGGCACTGGCTCTTGGTGGCATTTTGGGACAGGGGACCCTGCGCCCACGCTTGCCATCCCCGTTTAGTCACCCCGCGCTCACTGGGGGTGGCCCGTGCCACCCTGGATGCGGGGTTGCCACCTGCTTGTCCCGTCCAGAACCGACGCGTGGTGGGATCAGGAATGCATTAGGGATTCCGACGAGGAATAACTGTTGCAACCCGGTTGTACCATGGGTTTTTCCACCAGCCGCAGTAGCCAGCCCAGACCCAGGCGCTCCTCTGCCTCGCCTCTCCAGAGATCATGGTCTTGTCTGTGCCTCCAGGCTTCGTAGCCACAGGCCTCCTGTTAAAGCCATCTCAGCCCTGGCCGGGGCTCCCTGAAGTCGTCGGGACTGTTATTTACCCACGGCTGAACCTGCCTGCGCGGGAATGCCTTCAGCTTGGAAACCTCGCTGGAAATGTTGGCAGAGCGGCTGATGCGAGACTTCGAGCAACCCAGGCGTTCTGGCTGGGCGAGCGCCGAGCATGAATCACGCTTATTTATAGCATGGGAGCGCCCGGCAAGTCCCTTACGTTTTCTTTTCATGTGGAAAGCTGGTCCCTGCCCCCTGCATGGTCTCTCCTGCAGCTCCCAGACGGCTGGGACGGCACCAAGGGATGGGGACGGTGCTCCAGCCCTCCCAAACCATCAAGAGACCGCAGCAGGGAAAGGAGGCATCTGAGGACAAGG
Organism: Eurypyga helias; assembly: GCF_000690775.1. NCBI lineage: Eukaryota > Metazoa > Chordata > Aves > Eurypygiformes > Eurypygidae > Eurypyga > Eurypyga helias. The sequence continues at coordinate 3,514 of NW_010257417.1, forward strand.
CTGCAGTGGCAGTGCCTCTTCAAACAGGGACTTTTCATTTGCATGAGCACCTTCGGATCCCAAAGAAGGGCAGATCCACCTACAACAGGACTTTTCCCATCCTCTGTCCTGGCTGTATCGATGTGAGGTCCTCGTGTTGGGGGTGAAAGGCTGGGCTGGCTCCTCCTTCCAGCAGCTGGCCTTGGTTGCTCCTTGAGGGATGGCTGCAAAGTGTCTTGGAGAGACAGGAGCACTTCCCTTAGCCTTGAGAACCTCTGGACCAGGTCCAGGGGCTCCTTGTTCCTAGGAAGAAGTTGAGAAATGAGGTTGAGGAACAGCTTAGCTGCCAGCGAAGGCCAGGTGCTTTCCTGTCCACTCGCATGGGTCTGGTCCTCGTGCTGCAGAACCGGAGCCAGGCTGACTCCTCCGTGTCGAAACCAGCTCCACCCTGGCCGGCAGAGCCGTTCGGGTGTTGCTGGAGATGTGGGAGGATGCTGCCCACAAAAAGCATCCCCAGTGCCAGGTTTACATGCAAACACATCGTTGCATCCCGGTCCGGGTGAGGTTTCTCACCTCCACAGCCTGGTGCAGTCCCCATCCCTTTGGCCTCCCTCCCCTCCCTTGAAGCCTGGGATCAGCTCCCCGTGGGGTAGCGGGGATGGGGAACCACGATGCCCACGCTGGTGCTGGGACTAATCCCTTGCCCCTGTGCCTCGCAGGACCTGTGCGGTGCCACCACCTGCGACACGCTGGGGATGGCGGACGTGGGCACCATGTGCGACCCCAAGCGCAGTTGCTCCGTCATCGAGGACGATGGGCTGCCCTCAGCTTTCACCACTGCCCACGAGCTCGGTAAGACTCTCCGCTCTGCTCTTCCTCTTGGGAGGAATACCAGGAGCCAGCAAGGTTCAGAATAACCCCAGCTTCAGCCTCCGAAAGATTAGACAATAACCGGTATCCGGTGATGGGGAAACTCCACCTTGGGGCACGAGACCCCCTGAGATGGGTGGGAAAGAGCTGCTGAGAAAGCAAAAGGCTTTACTCTTGTTGCTGGGTTTCCAGGATTCGGGAATCCTGAAATAACAGGCAGAGGGCACACCTACCTCCGGAGACATTTGTGGTGCTTGGCAGGAGGAGGGAGGAGGGGGGAAAATGCTGAATCTCCTTGTCTTCGCAATGTCCTTTGTCTTTTCTTTCTGCTGATGGCCACGCACACAGCGGCTGGGACAGCGTGCCAAAAAGCAGGGTGACTCATGTGTGCCAGTCCTGCAAGCTCCCAGCATCCCCATTCAGTCCCAGCCGGGGTGTGCGCGAGCATCGTCCTTCCCTGGGTGCTTCCTGGGCTGCACATAGCTCCTGCAATCCTTGCAAGGGCCTGCCCTGCTCCGTGCCTCAGTTTCCCCCACTGCAAAAATCCGCAGGGGCCCTAACCTGCATGCCTGGTGGGATTATTCATGCTGCCCCTCTTTGTCCCCGCCACCCCAGGCCACGTCTTCAACATGCCCCATGACAACGTGAAGGCCTGCGAGGAGGTCTTTGGCCGTCTGAAGACCAACCACATGATGTCCCCCACCCTCATCCAGATCGACCGTGCCAACCCCTGGTCAGCCTGCAGTGCTGCCATCATCACAGACTTCCTCGACAGCGGCCATGGTGAGCTCTCCCGTGCCCCTTGCCCTCTTACCCATGTCCCTGTCCCTGTAGGAGTGGGATCCATCCCTGGGGCTGGTTGCTGGGAGAGGCTGATGGGCTGTAATGCCACTCTCCTCCCACCTCCACAAAGTTAGAAGGGAGTGGGGAGTTTGGCAATGTGGGGGTGTCCCCAGCAGTGACATCTGCCCCGAGGTTGCTGTCACAGCTCTACCCAGCACCACTTGGGTCTGGGATGCTTCCCTGGGGCAGCACCTGGTCCCACGGTCATGAGGGCTTGGATAGCTTTGGCCAAATTCCTGGCAGCCGTCCTTCACCTTGCCGCAGTGATGGTCTCCCTCCCTGGTCCCTACAACTTGTGAAGTAGAACCCCTCCGTCCCCGCTTCCGCAGGAGACTGCTTGCTGGCCCAGCCTGCCAAACCCATCCCGCTTCCCGAAGACCTGCCGGGGACGAGCTACAGCCTGAACCAGCAGTGCGAGCTGGCCTTCGGCGTGGGCTCCAAGCCCTGCCCGTACATGCAGTACTGTGCCAAGCTCTGGTGCACGGGCAAGGCGCGCGGGCAGATCGTCTGCCAGACCCGTCACTTCCCCTGGGCGGACGGCACGGGCTGCGGCGAAGGGCGTTTCTGCCTGAAGGGTGCCTGCGTTGAGAGGCATAACATCAGTAAGTACAGGGTGAGTACCTGCGCCACGAGCCCCAAAAGCATCCCACGGGGTTGCCCCGAGTTTTTGCGTGGGTGCTGGGTGAGCATGACCCCTCCTCCGGGTGCCAGGGATATCGATGCTAAAAGGTCCTTTGGGTACTGCATATTTCTCCAAGAGGGATGATGCTGCTCCGCTCCATCCAGCCCTGGGCAGGTTTGGGGCTAGAGGCTTTGCTTGGATGGCTCCGGAGAGCCCCGGCTTGGGATGGCAGCATCTTATCCCACTGCATCCCCACAGGTGGACGGTGGCTGGGCCAAGTGGGCACCCTACGGGCAGTGCTCGCGGACGTGCGGTGGCGGCGTGCAGCTGGCCAAGCGGGACTGCACCCACCCGGTGCCCGCCAACGGGGGCTCCTACTGCGAGGGTGTCCGCGTCAAGTACCGCTCCTGCAACCTGGAGCCCTGCTCTGCTGCAGGTAAGGGGCTGGAGCCGCTCGCGATCGGGTGCGTGACCCATAACAACCCCGTCAAACCAACACTGGAGGTCCAGGCTGGTCCCCAATCCCACACCCATCCCTGTTTCTTTCAGTACCAGGGAAGAGCTTCCGTGAGGAGCAGTGTGAGGCTTTCAATGGCTACAGCCACAGCACCAACCGCCTAACCGCCTCTGTCTCCTGGGTCCCCAAATACTCCGGCGTCTCACCCCGGGATAAGTGCAAGCTCATCTGCCGGGCTAATGGCACTGGCTACTTCTATGTGCTGGCACCCAAGGTTGGTGAGGGATCCCCGGGGTCAGCGTCCAGGCTGTGGGATGATTACAGCATGCCTGGAAATGAATGAGTTTTCCTTCTCCTATGGGCAGCTGGTGTTGGATGAGGTGGTAGAGGAAGGGAATCCACCCAGCTGGTATGAATCAGCCTCTGTGTGTCCACTTATTTCAGGGATGGAGTTGGTGCATGGAGGGTCTTCCTATGGATTTGTAAAGGTGCCTCTGGGGTACGCCCATAGCCCTGAAATACAGGATGATGATTAGGATGCTGGGGAAGAGATGGCTGCACAGGGCAGGCGGCCAGATGTTGGGCTGAGCAGAGTGGTCGTAGCTGTCTCCCCATTGCAGCCTGTTCCCTTTTCCACCAGTGCAACAGGAAGGGCAGAAAATTATGGAGATGCAGCAGAAAAGGGATGTAGTCCCATGTGGCTCTTCTCAGAGACCCTAAAAAGTGTGATTGCAAAGCAGAGCATGAGCAAAGGGCGATGTGGTGCCCGCTAGCATCTCCTTGGGATGTGTCAGACGGATTCGGGCAGCCCCGGGTGGGATGGCCAAGGTCAGGGGTGTTTGTGGAATGACAGAGTGAAACTCAGCAGCTTGTTTTGCTCCCCCTCATGCAGGTTGTGGACGGCACCCCTTGCTCCCCAGACTCCACCTCGGTCTGCGTCCAGGGCAAATGCATCAAAGCGGGCTGTGATGGGAAGCTGGGCTCCAAGAAGAAGTTCGACAAATGCAGCGTCTGCGGAGGAGACAACAGGAGCTGCAAGAAGGTCTCGGGCTTGTTCACCAAACCCATGTAAGTGTCAGGGGACCCAGCTCTGCTTTGGGCTGGGAGGGGGGATGCAGGAAGGTGATGGAGATTGAGGGCTAAGTCCACCCTGAGCAAACTCTCCTGATGCTTGTGGATGTCCCTGTATGGAGACCTGGGCTGGCTCTGAAGGAGAAGCAGGATACATCCAACATGCTATTGGCTTCTGCGGATGGAGTTATCTCCGGTCCATCCACGCTGTTGAGCCAGAGGAGCTGAAGCATCTTCTCCTACCTGGGTGACCTCAGCATAGTCAAAATTCAGCACAGGGAGGAGACTCAAATTTATCCTGTTGGGAGGGAGGAGATAACCATAGGGGTGGGAAGCTCTCAGGGCTGTAGCTGCAGAGCTTCAGGCTGAGGCCACCTCGTGTCCCCGTGCTGATGGCCTGTCATGCCTGCTCTTCTCTTCCAGGCACGGCTACAACTTCGTGGTGGTCATCCCGGCGGGCGCCTCCAACATCGACATCAGGCAGCGGGGCTACAAAGGGCTGATCAGTGACGACAACTACCTGGCCCTGAAGAACGGGCAGGGCAAGTACCTGCTGAATGGCCACTTCATCGTCTCGGCCGTGGAGAGGGACCTGATGGTGAAGGGCAGCGTCCTGCGGTACAGCGGCACTGGAACCGCTGTCGAGAGCCTCCAAGCCTTCAAGCCCATCCAGGAACCCTTGACTTTGGAGGTGCTCTCCGTGGGGAAGATGACCCCTCCCCGGGTACGCTACTCCTTCTACCTCCCCAAGGAGAGCAAGGAGGACAAGTCCTCCTACAAGAAGGAGGGAAAGACTCCGCCAGACCTCAACAACAGCATCCTCAGCCTCTCCAACCGCTTGGATGGTGGGAGACCGAGCTACAAGCGTCCCTCCTACAAGTGGGCGGCAGGCGGCTGGGAAGCGTGCTCCGTCACCTGCGGAGATGGCTTGCAGAAGCGTTCGGTGGCTTGTCATGACTCCTACGGCCAACCGGCCGCCGAGTGTGATGCGGCACAGCGACCGGCCGACGTCCGGCTGTGTGGGGAGCCCTGCCCGGCGTGGGAAGCTGGACCTTGGTCTCCTTGTTCCAAGAGCTGCGGTCGGGGTTTCAAGAGACGGGCACTGAAGTGCTTGGTCCCAACCGGGCGCCTGCTGCCCCGGGAGAGTTGCAATTTTCGGAGGAAGCCGCAGGAGCTGGATTTTTGCACCTTGAGGCCGTGCTGAGCAGGTCGAGGGGTGTCCGTGAGGAAGGTCATGGTGCTCCTCTGGCTGGTTGCGGCTGAGCAGCAGCCAGGGCTTGGGAGAGGGGGAGATGTCCATAGCACATATCAATCGGGGGGAAAAACAAAGAGGAAAAAAGGGACCTGGGTGTTGGGACAGAACACGCACATCCCATGTGTCTGGGAGAGAGGGATTTTACTGAGCAAATCACTCGGAGACAGAGTGGGAACAAACGAACATCTACCTCGAAGCCGCCAAACGATATGGAAACCCACCATCAGAGGCTGGGGATTGGGAAGGGGGATGGATGGAAACGAGGGGGATCGCTGCCCGGGATGGATCCAAGAACAGGCAGGGAGATGCCCCTAAATTGCACAGTGGAAGCCTCCCCAATCTTCCCAGGGCCAGGCCTACCTCCCCCCTCCCTGGACTTCCCCAACACTCGTGCTGAATGGGACCAAAAGGATTTACCAATGCAACGACGGCAAATTATGCTGTCCAGCCACCCGTGGGATGGGGTGCTGGGGCTCCCAGGGACGGCCACATCCAAGGCTTCGCAGCCTGGGGTGCTCCCCAGCAGCATGCCTGGGCCAGGCTGGGAGGTGGTGGCTTTATTTTCCTTTTCTCCTCATGTTTATGACCTGACCAGTGTAGATTTTATGGTGCTTAACTCTGTAATTTTTTTTTTTAACCTCCTTCCTTTCCCCACCGATGGATGTAAACTGTGTGGGGGGGATGGCGTTGTTCCCAGTGGGCTCTCTCTCCTAGCTGAGGTTTCCCTATGGTGCTTTGGGATGGGGCTGTGCCAGCATCCACTGCATAGCTGGATGCTCCTTTACATCCCGGTCCAGGGCAGATTGTAAAACTGCCCGCCTGAAGTTTTTCAGGGATTGCTATGGACCTGAGATCTGAGCTGTCATTCCAAAAAAAAAGCGACTGTACTGTAGTAACACAGCACGGTGCTGTACGGGGTTAGATGCAGCCCCGTGAGTTGCCACTACTTGACTCCACTCTGGAAATGGTGCTCACTCCTTAATGGGACCAGTACACAGTGCCCTGACATCCCACCGCCCTCCAGCCTTTGGTTGGGGTATTTTTCCTCTGCGCTAAACCCTGCAGAGATATCCTGAGCTGAACTTGAGCTGGCGTTGACATCCCCAGCATCGCTTTTGAGCTGCGGGAGCAGGAGATAAATTTGGGTCTTGGGTTTTCCTGGGGGAAAGGGACTCAGTGGGGTTCAGGTGTACAGGGAAAGGAGCAGGGGTGAACAACTTGCTGCTGCAGAGCATCTACAACCGGCTTCCCTCTCCAGGGATTTGTACAAGGGTTTATTCGGTGTCTCCGGCGGTTCCGTAGCACCGTGTCCGTCGCGGTCGGAGGCTGTCTTACCTCTACACAGCCCTCTTCCCAGCGACCCTTAATGTATCGTTTTGGTCTTCTGCTAGATCAAAATCATCAGGGAGCATTTCACTTGTTGCTTTTCCACTGACAAAGGTGCCTCTTAAGCAATTTGCTGTGGCCGTGAGCAAGCCAGAGTCTCTCAGTCAAGCTGTGCCGGTGCTGGGATCAGCAGACAGGGACCACAGGGATGATACGCACATTAAGGATAGGCAGAAGACGCTGTCTCAGCAGCTAGAGGCTTGGAGCCTACCTTGCTCGCTCAGTCCCACACAGATTTAGCCTGGGAACCTCCTTGTGCCCCTTGGTCTGCTCCAAAAGGTCTCCAGATGTGGGCAAGGCAGGGAAGATCACAAGAAGCAGGACAGCGGTAGCACAAGAGGTTTTTTTGCTAGACCTTTCCACCAGCTTGGAAAACTCCTCATGACAAATTTGTGGATGCATCCTCCCTGGATTTATGTCACGTCTTTTTGAACACAATAATATTTTGGGTCTCCACGCTGCTCGACAGAGCCAGAAGCAGATGTTGCGGTTGCTCTGCACAGCAAGGGATGGGATTTAATGTTCTAGGAAATCCCTTCCACGTCTCCATTCCCATCCATTTTCAGAGGGTTTTCCTGCGTAGCCAAGCCCACCAAAACTTTCATTTGGGGACAGAGCTCCAAGGAGCTGCCTTTTTTGTCTTTGCCATCCTACAGATGGTTTCCAAGCCACCGAGAAATCGTCACCCTCCTTCCCGGGGAGGGAGAAGGAGAGGGCGGGAGGGATTTCTTGTGTTGCGGTTCTTTTGCCAAGTGTGCAGCAAAAGGACGGAGATGCCGATCGTACTGGCTGCGTTGTGTATACCATGTATACTAAACATCGATCTCTGCTGTTTGTGCGTCGATAGCAAACCTGAAATAAAACCGTATTTAAAGTTACGCTTGGTTCCCTGGCGAAAAATGTTTGTGTCCATGTCGGGGGCTGCAGAGCATTTCTTGTCTTACAACCTCTCTGAAGCCTCAGCTCATTAACTGAAGGAAAGAAAAAGTCACTTTGAGAGCCTAACAAGGTTTGTTCTGACTTGCTTCTGCTCCTGGGTTTGTTATAGGTGAAAAAACCCATCCTTGAAAGAGGCCGGTGGTGGATCAGTCCATGCAAGCCCCGGGGCTCGCCTGCACCGGGAAGTTGAATACACGAGGCTGGTTTCCTTTGGCCTGAAACCGGGATGCTTGTTTGTCAGGGTGAGAGCACTATAGGGTTAAACGGATTAATGCAAACTGGAACGGTGCTCTCATATCCTGGAACAACCATGTCTGCACATACCAGTGTCCGGGACCATCCCTTCCCGGAGTGCTATTCCGGAGTCATCCGCTCCGTGTGCGGACAAACCCTCCGTCTCAGCCCCTTGTCACATCACCTTGGGATGGTCCAGGATGAGCGAGGTTAGCTTTGCCGCTGAGCGGACCTGGCAGGACTGCCGGGTCACCAGGTGCCCGGAAAACCACGCGCCTTCCTCCTGCCATTCCCAGCACACCCTCCCTGAGTCAGAGCCCTCCTTCCCGGTTACACTGGGGCCAACAGCAAAATAAAGCCCTGCCTTTTAACGCAACATGACTGCTCAGGGATGCCCTGTCTCACTCCTGCTGCTCTCAGACTGCCTGGTATTTCATTTCCCCCAGCCAACGCAATTTTTCCCTGCTACATTGTAATGATTTGGCAGATTTAATGTGTTTTATTGAGGGGCAAGCTGGCTTTGCTTTTCATTACTATAAAGAAACAAATAGGACAGACCCAGCTGAGCATCTTCCCCCTCACCAGCTCCTATGGGGAAATAAAGGATCCCCCTTCCCACAAGAAAGTTCCATTTCAGCCCCGATATACCCCACGCTGCAAAGGCTCCAGCTGCAAACAGCTTTATTAGGAACAGAAAGGGAGCAGAAATCCGAGTTAAAACTAACACCTTGCTCCTCCAGCACCAGCTGACAGCCACGCTTTTAACCAAACGCCCTTAAAAAATCACTCGGAGAGACCAAAACCCCGAGTGTTTACCTGGTAAGGGAGGAAGACACCAAGTGCCAATGCCAGGAACACCTGCTCAAAGGGAAGGCTGGCGTGGGGGGCTGTTTGCGGGGGGGAGGTTGTGTCAAGAAAGCCAGATGTGATTTAATGGGGCTGGGCCAGACACTGACACCTGGCACCAGGCGGGTGATGCAGGTGATGTCCCGCATCCCTGTCAAACCTGAAGCTGAATGAGCATCCTCCCAGTGACAGAGGAATGATAGGGAGCATTGTGTGCTGTGTCCAAGGGGAAGGAGCAGCTTTTCCCAGCATCATGAGAGGCTGGCACCTCTTCCTGGTTTTCTAGACACTGCCTTCCTAGTTTTCTGACACTGAAAGGTTTTGTGTTTTGCTTCTCTTCACTATGAATTTCTCTTCTTTGGATTCTCTGATGTCTAATAAAAGGCTGAGCCATCTGTTTTTCCCTTCAGGGGACACTGATGTGTCTTCACCTGCACCCTCCAGCTCCAGTAAACGTGAAGCAAACCTGTAGCTTTGAAACCTCAGCTTTGCTGGGGTTAACCCGGGGTTAAAACCAGCCAGGGAATTGAAGGTGGCAGATGGATGGGCATGAGACGCATCCCCTTAGGCCAAGGAGTCATGCCCAGGAGTCCCCATCAAGCTCCCAGGATATGTCTCAATCTGGAGAAGGGCAGACCTGCAGCTTACTGGGTTTTATTTACACCCTGGCAGTAAAAATGGTGTGAAAATTGAATTTACCCCTTTGGCAGAGTAGCATGAGGCATGGATGGTGATGATGGGACAACAAGATCTCCAGCCTCTTCAGCTCTTGCAGCAAGACCAAGTGCTAAACTCTCTACATGATTTAATAGGTAAGGGGAATTGCTGAGAGGGAAAGTTCTGTGATGCTCCAGCCAAACCACCGAGTTCTTCACTCCAAACCCATCCCTGGCTGAGCCCGGGGATGGAAGATGGCTTGGGCAGTGCACAGCAAACGCCTTCAGGAAACTAAAACCTGATCCTGCATCTGGGACCGCCGGCAAATCTGCATGTTTTCATTTGTCCTGAGCTGAAACTTGAGAAACTTGAAAAAAACATTAATAAAAAAAAGGGGGGTTACCTGAAGTACAGTGTCAGGGAGAGAGGGCAATGCTTGTGCCTCGCCTGTCTGTCTAACCCAGGGCACTTCGACGTGGCTGCAGATCTGCTCCCTGAGGTTGGCATGCTGCCTTGCTATTATTGCTATTATTATTATTATTATTGGGTTTTGCCAGGAAACAAAAGCAAAACCAGACATAGGTTGAACAAATGGACCTAATTGATAGCACATGTCCTGCAGAAAACCTCTCCCCAGGGGAGAAGGGCAGTGCTCCGCTGTGCCCCACGCCAATCGAGGAAAACAGGGATGCTCACGCAAAGTCAGGGATGCAAAATGAAATCCTGGTGTGGAGCAGGGAGGGGAGACCACGATCCCTCCCCTCCCTTGCTCCATCGCCTCTCCCGGCACCGATGGCTTCGATAGCCAGTTGCAGAGGACAGACTGTGCTGGCTACAGCCGGTCCTTCCCGAATCTGGCAGGAAAAAGCCTGCTTCCCAAGCAGAAAAGGCCTTTTTCCCACTCAGGCGGCTCTGAGGATGTGTCATTGATCCTAACCCTGGGTCAGGCGCTCACAGAAAGCCTGGGCAGCTTTTCCACAGATGGGTGATGGAGACGAGCTCCAGCTCGGCTGTGGGATGGGCTGTGGAGGGATGCCAAACCCCCGGTGATGCCGAACCTTCTGGTGACTTGCAGCAGACTCCACTTCCCCCCGTCGTTGTCCCCAGCCAGCAAACTGACACATTCCCACAAGCATTTCTGCTGGGTGGATTTTTAATATTGTTTTTTCCTAATTATACAATGCGTTTGGTGCCAAATTTGTCCAGTCAACCCTAATCTGGCAAGCAAGAGTGGATTTATGGCAAGCAAACTCCCACCACCTTGTTGACCAGTGGCAGGAGTGGGATTTTGTCTTTTCAGATGTCACCATCCCATACTTTTCCCTCCTATAACTGCAAAATCCTCAAAGAAGCGATGGCAGGAGAGAGACAGCCTTCATCGGCCGAGGACCGTGCCGGCATCTCCGAGGGAATGAGCTGAGTAAATCAGGCAGCTGTTAAGGATTATAATCCTTAACTAGGTAAAGCCCTTGGAAATTGCAGCCGTGGGGTGAGCGCTGAGAGCTTTCCAGCCGACTCCTGGGGAAGGTGCTGCGTTTGGATTTAGCCTAATTAATATCAAGTTCAGCCAAGCAAACCTGGGAGGTGGATGGTCTCCCAAATGGTTATTTAATGTGGCTTGATTATTTATTTTTTAAAGCATTTCTTTCTCCCCTCTACCTCCCTTGTAAATGAATTTAGCGCTGGTGAGAGGTGTTGGATTGACAGCTCTGGAAATATAAGCCCTCAAGGAAAAATGTTTTGGAGTCGTGGAAGGAACAACACTGTGCGTTATCCAGGCATAAGTGTAATTATTTGCAGTAACAGCTGCTTTTGCTCTAAAATGACAAAAAAATGGAGACTGCAGGGATTCAGCGGCGCATCCGAGACACTTTCAGGTGGCCGAAGCATCGGGCACGGCCAGAGCTGGCTGAGCACTACGCTTCATCCCTGAGCCACCGAGGCACTCGGGGCCACGTTTCGGTGCTTAATTGCTCCTTGTGCTTAAATACCGCACATTTTTCTCAGCCCTTAAGCACGTTCTTAATTTTGAGCAGGCACTTCATCACCTCCCCGCTCGGTGCAGCCCGTAAGCAAAGCAACTTCACACGCATGCTGGAAGTTTACACCGAGGCTGAATCAAAGCCTTTGGGGTGTACAGAGCTGAGAAAATATCCTAAATATATCCCTCCCCACGTCACAGAACAGGCTCCGGAGAGCAGAAACACATGCTCCCGAAATTATGGTCACTATAGGGACCACATCATCACGACAGAGATAATTAAGGTTCTCTGTTCTTGATGACATATGTTGTCCAGAAGCAGCCCCAGGTGCTACAGAAACATGGGATTGAGAGGTAGGGGAAGGACATCAGGGCAAGGGATGGAGGGGAAGGTGCAGCGAGACGATGAGTAGACTAAATCTACTTCAGCCTGGTCTATCTGGGCACCTTAAAAGTCTCAGGGAGCTCGGGGAAAAAACCTCAATATCCCTAGGCTGGACATGAAGTGAAATTAGGGAGAGTTAAGGCCACGTCTTCATCCATCTTTAGATACCTCCAGTATTTAGGGGGAGGCAGGATCTAGGTTTTAGGGGGCCTTCCCAGGGCAGGATCACCACGGCAAGGTATGGCCTTGATCAGAATTTTCCCAAGTTGCCCATTAACCCCCTGGCTTCAGCACTTACTTTGGAGGTGAGGATATATCATGTGGAAAAACAAACAGGGAGGAAAACGGGCACTGAAAGACAAGGAGAACCTGGGCTGCTTTTTTTTTTTTTTTTTTTTTTAACTCAAAGGCAGGAGAAACAGGAGTGGAGAGAAAAGGAAACAAGAAAAAAGAAGAAAAATAAGGGAAGCCTCAAGAGGGAGATGCTAATGGGAAGCAGCTGTTATCCCACCTGAATCCTGGGTTTTTTTGGCTTCTCTGCATCCCCAGAGCATCGCAGAGGACCCGGAGACCGTCTGTGAGTCCGTGCCTGCTGTGCTACGCCGTCCTGAGAGGGCAGGTAAATCGGCTGCCAAAAGGTGATGGGGGGAAAGGAAATCACTTTTATGTTGTTCACAGGGGTTTTTTTTGTTGTATAAAATGGTCTGAAATGTGTGTCTTTTTGAAAAGGAAATCTTGGGCTCATTCCCTGATTTTTTTCTTCTTTTGAGGAGGCAGAAGGGAAGTGAAAAGAGAAGACACATATTCTCCTTCCAGTCCTTAGGACCATCTCCTCTAGAGCAGGGATCTGACATCTTGAAGAAGATGTGAAGCATGTGATTTTAAAGCATTTAAGCTGCTCTTTATGAAAAAAAAAAAGAATTCCAGCTTACCTGCATACTTCCTTCCTTCCTTCCATGCTTCCTTCCTCCCTTCCATCCCAGTGCTCAGTCCCGGCACATGCCACATGAGACCCCTTGCCTTCACACCCAGGTCTGGAAATTATTCATCAAATCCAGCTGGGATTTGCTCCTAAAAATGCTATTAAGGGATATTTATTTACTATTTTTTTTGCAGGAGTGATTTTACATGGGAACAAAATAACCCTGCCCTTTGCTCTGCCCCGGGTACCAGACTGCAAAGCTTTTCTCTTCTCGCTGCCAGGGATTCCTCTCGCATTTCAGTTTTGCATTGTTTCTGCTGCTGGGAAGCCAAAAGCACCAGGGAACTTGTTTCTGATTCCTCCTCCTTCTCCCTCCCGCTGCTGGGAGCTCCCAGCCCTCTCCGTGGTGCGGAGATGCGGCTCCGGCAAAGGGTTAACTCTTCCACCCGCCTTTTCACATTTTTACTTTTTAATATTGCCTCTGAAGAAACAAACAGAGGCGAATCCCACCCTCTCCCTGGAGACTCTTTCTTGGCTTGTTCCAGAGAACATGCAAATAATAATTATTCGTCCTATATTTTCTTTTTCAGTGCCTCATTTCAGCAGCTTTGGGGATTGAGTAAACGAAATGACAAAACGAACAAGGAAAGCAATAAACCCAAATAAATAAATAACTGACAAAACTAGAGCAGGAAGGAGATTAAAAAAACCCAAAACCTGACAACATTCTCCTCGTGGCACGGAGCGTAGGGACTGAAAATGTCGATAAACCCAACACCGCAGTGGGACAGACAGACGGGGGCTGCGGGGCTCCGCTGCTGGGTGGGCGAGATGCGAGCACAGACATCTAGGAAAAGGCTTTAAATCCTACTTATTTTGGCTAGTGAATCCAAAATTTGGGGGATAAACCCTTTACAGAGCAGCGGTGAGATATTTTAGTGCCTATGTTTGCTTGTATTAAGGTGAAAGTTCCTTGGGATGGGACCTTCTGGTTCTGCTTCCCCGGTGCTGCTATTTCCATTCCCTCTGTGCCTTCATGCGCCTTTTAGTCTTCTCCGGGTGGCTTTTCCATCCCTTAAACTGGTTGGCCTACACAGATTCCTCCCCTCCTCCCGTGGCTGCAGGGTGTTGTGCCAAATGACCTCTGAAGCTAGAAGCAATCTCGAGCTCTTGCTCAAATCCCACTCAAGCCGTGGCTGCCCCGGCAGAACAGACTCCAAACCCATTGGAGCTGTGGCAGGGCTTGGCTTTGGAGCGCGAGCCAAGGGCGAGGAAGAGATTTATAAGGCATTTTGCACTGGAGAAATGGGTATTTGCAAGAAATCACATTGCTTTGCTGGATCAGAGTCCAGTCGGCTGCAGGGGATACATGAGACTCCTCTCTTCACCCATTCACTCCTTGCCTGCTCCTTTGCCTCTTTTCCCCGGACCGACCTCAATTTCTATGGGTGCCTCCTAAAAAAATTAGATCCTCCTGTACCAAAAAACCAATAATCCCAACATTTTGTTTTCCCCCAAAAATACCCAGTTGGTGGGTGCACCCCAAGATGCTGTGAAATTCCTGCAGCCCCAATGCACCGTATCTCCCTCCCGTTCCTCCAACCAGGCTGCGGGTCACAGTTCCGCCCATGATGTGCGCACTGGAAACACAGTTGCCCTACGTTATATAGATAGAAAGAGCCAATATTGTGCTTGTCTGAGTCAAAATATTTGGGGTTAGCTCAAAATATTGTGGAAAACAATGCAAAGAATGTGGCGCAATGAGGAAACAGGAGGAATGGTGCTGCCAAAGGTGCGGAGATCCGCCTTTCTCCGCTTTCTGTTAGATATTCCTTGGTAAAGCAGCTGCTCACAGCCCACATTTGGTCACTCCTGTCACGAGTTTGGGCTATCTGAGTTCACATCAGGGTGCAGCCAGTATTTCTAAGGCATTTTCACATTTTACTGAAGAAATATCCCATATTTTTCTTTCCCGCAGCAGTGGATTTGTGCGCCTTTTCCCCTTAATCTCTCATCTCCGAACTCCTCGGAGCCGATAATGAAAAACTTCCCGACGCGTTGGGACCGCTGCTTTTCTAGATTAAGGAACGTTCCTCAAGGAAGCCGACAACCATAACAAACCCATTTGCTAAGATAACATTATTTCAGGATCGCAGCTGCTTTCCTACACCCGCCGACGGATACCACCTGACTGAAAACCCTTCTAATTCCCCAGACTGTGTCCTGCAAAGGTGATATCCATCCCGGCGCATCCCATAGATGATTTGAGATGCATAGCTGGCTGAATTGGGGCCAAACACGAGGTACCAGGCACGTGCAAGGGGTTTCAGGGATGCTCCGGGCTGCATCCATTCCTCCTGCATCCCACGTGGTTCTCACCCACCGAAAATGGCCAGCTCCAGCAGCCACATCCCCTTTCCCTCTTCACCCGCTGTGGAAGGAAACCTTTTTGCTTTACCCTCTTGGCACATCTCCGGCTGCTAAACATGAACATCTGCTGCGAATAAACCGGTTAGCCGGGAGTGTTTGTACAGCCTTTGCAATATGCGCTTCCATGTTTACTCACATCGGGCTTGTTTAAAGCCCGTTTGACAGGAAAATGAATGCGTGCGGTTTTGTTATGACTCAGGGCAACCCGACATCTCCCCCTGAATCCGACAGCGCTGCTTTTCAGGGACAGCAAACCTGACCCACAGCCCGCTGCCATGCAAGGAGGGCTTTTAGTAGAGCTTAAATCAGGGGGGGTAAACAAGACAGGGTGTGGTGAGAGGAAAACGGATGGAGCAAGCAGATGATATATGTATTTTATTGTAAAGAAGGGAGAGGCATGTCATTCCCTGTTGTTGTCACCACCATTTATACCCATTGGTGATGAGACCTCTCCCATCTCAGGGTTGGGAAAGTGGGAAAGAGGGAAAATGATGCTCAAGGGCTCAGCTCTTGGGGCTGGGTTACGAAAAGCACCCAGCATCCCTTTCCCTGTGGAAAGCAAAGTCCACAAATCCTCATAGATGACACTATTCCCCCATAAAGGTGAAAGTAAGGGTGTGGAAGAGAAGCAGGAGGGAAAGAAATATTAACAGAGACCCTCTAGACATGCAACCACAAATCGGAATGTTCCCAAGCATTCAGCCACCGCTTAGAGGTTAAGGGAGCTTGAAAAATGCACCTTATCCTAAATCAGGCAAATTGCATCCCAACAAATCCTATAAATGCCCTGTGGAGGAAGAAAGCAGGTCACACCTGATGGCAACAGGATGGTTTCCCAGCAGGAGACTTTTTGGGGCAGAAGGGTGGTGGGAAGAGTTGCCACTGCAGGTGGTTGGATGGGTTGGCCTTGGACTTGCATCGCTGCAGGGGAAGCGAGGTTTCCCAGGGAGGAGAGCAACAGGAGCCTCAAAGGAGGGAGAAATTCCTCCTCCTTCACTGCTTTCTTCAGAAATCCAAATACTGCAAATAGCCTGGGAAGGAGGCCGCTCAGCAGATGGGATTTGGACCCTTTTGGGAAACTTTCTATCTCTGCTGCCGCTGGGAATCCATCATGGGAACCTGATCTCGGGAGGCTGCAAAGCTGCAGACCCAGGAGGCTTGGGTAGCTTGGGAAATTTGGAGTTATGCCTTGCCCTGAACCTTGGACGGGAGCCCAGCTCTGATCTCGTTCAACTAAGCCCCTTCCCCAGCCTGCCTCTCTAGACCTTGCCCTGGTAAGTCCAGCTCCGCAAGGCCACCCTGAATCCCGCAGATCGGAGCTGGGCAGAGTAAACACCCCTTGGCAGCCAGAGAAAGCCACTTGCTGTCCCAGAGCCACGTCCTCAGCCCCTTGCTTCTTCAAAGGGCTCCTGCATCCAAGACAACGTCATATCTGCTCCCATCAAAGACTTTCCCAGTGTCCTTTCCTGGCACTGCTGGCTTCCTCCAGCCTTTTCTGGACGTCCCCTTTCCTGGGGACATCTTGCACTCATCAGTGCGATCCAAGCCCATTGCTCATTGCGCAACCTGGGTCAAACGCCGAGACCTGGGAACCAGACGGCGTTTCTCGCTGGACCGCAGGAACGCTCCCCCGTCGCTCTGAACGATCCTTGTGGGCAACTTATTTATCTCCTTTGTGGTCCCTTGTGCAATTTGTATAAAACCAGGGCGCCGGCCCCCAGCAAAGCACAGGGGAATGCTGAGGCTGCTCAGATTTTCCCAAATGTCAACATCTTGACTGGGAAAAAAAAAAAAACCAGAGGGTGAATTTTCCATCAATTTTAGGAAATTTTGATGAAGACTGCAGGGATTGTGTGGTCAAAGTTGGGATGGGACAGTGGAGAGATGCACGTTGGTGCTAGCTTGGGAAGCGATGGCAGGAAAGTTCACGGAGAGGGGTGAGGCTGAATCAAAGGAGATCTCCACAGGGGTTGCAAACTGGAGAATTTATAATCCTTCTTTTTTTCCCTCCCTGCTGTCTGAATGGAAGATCATCAGCACATGATCCAGGCACTGCGAGGTCCCCGAGGCAGCTAAGCCTCCTCATATACAGTATCTCCTGCACAGTATCCACCAAAGCCTCGGTGGGGATTAACGTTAGGGATGAGAGTTTTCCAAGCTCGGTGGGGATAGCTGCAACCAACCCTGACCAGCTCGTTCTTTTGGGTTTACTCTGAAAAAATCCCAGTGTAGCACCTGCTTTGCAGAGCTTTGCTTTCTCCCAGCTCCCCGTGAAGAAGGGAAGCAGGGGCTGGGTGTTGGGTCGTGCATTCAGCGGGTCCCAAACCCACGCTACGAGGTACTAAAAGGAGGGTGTAATTTTGGGTTGTGCTTTAAGCATGTCTGGCTGGAGAGGAACGTGGGTTGCCCCTATAGTGGTGCCTCCCCAGAGCATTGGTTTTCACTCTCAAGTGCTTTAATGGCTTGTGTTTACGAGAGCTAAAAATATTTACTCGGGGAAGAAGGGGCAGGGAGAGGGGACATCGCTTGAAGATTTTATAGGCCTTGTTTTGGAAAGAGACTTATATAAAAATAATGTGGTATTAAAGATTAAAAAAAAAAAAAGCACATCCAAACAACAATCAAGTGCTGAGAAGAACAGAGTCTCTGCGTGATCCCGAAGACGGGGTTGGATGATGGAGACCCCGACAGGAGCCAGCCCCTTGGAGCCCACGTTTCACGGCCATGAGGGAGGGTTTATGTTGTTATTTGAGCTCTCCTCAGCATTTTACCCAGCCTTTTACGAGGCCTGGTTCCTACCTTGCACGTTCGCTCTTACCGCCTGCTAACCGGAAGGAGGTTTGGGGGTGATGCCGATGCCGACAGCTCTCCAGGGAAAAAGGCTCAGATGAAACCCAATCGGAGCTGCTAGTGAAGAGCGGGAGGAATTTCGTCATGGGACAGCAGCAGCCTGGATGCTGGCTGGCCTGGCCCTTGCTCCTGACTTGAATGTTAGAAATATGAAGTGCTAATTCCCTTCTCCCTGAGGGCCTGGGCTGGCGTGAGCCGGGGTTATCGGCACGGGCAGGGCACCCAACAGAAAAGGCCATGCAAGGGGGGACGGGCGGAATTCAGACTGAAGGCATGGCCAGTTCAGCTCTTTTGCTTTATTTTTAAAGGGCATTTTGTTTCCAGCGAGAAAAGGGAGTAAGTCCATGACGTCCATCGCTCCAAGAAAGGAACGCCTGTACCCTGCCACTATAAGACCCTTTTTGTGCTTCTGATCATCAGGCCTCCAGCGACATTGTATCGGTGCTACGACGTGCCGACGTACACAGTCTGTGCATTGTGCGAGGCATTTCCAAGGGCGGATCAGGGCTCGGAGATGCTGCAGAGCGTTAGCGCGTCCCTCTCCGTTGGCATGAACTCCTGGGGTGATCAATGGGATATTGTCTGCTAAGAGCGCCGGGCGGCATATAACAGCTTGGAGTGGTGGCGGGGAGGTCAAGAACATAAAGACCCAAGAATCTTTCACTTGTGCTTTTTAACACAAGGCTTCTTGCATCAGTTCCAGCACACCTTGCATTTATGAGCTGCCAAGCACCAATAGTCAATAGCAAAGCCTGATGAGGCTTGCCCCATCAAGGGCTTGACCCTTGCCCCATCCCTGGATGTCTTCAAGGCCAGGCTGGATGAGGCTTTGAGCAACCTGGTCTAGTGGAAGGTGTCCCTGCCCATGGCAGGGGGGATGGAACTAGATGATCTTTAAGGTCCCTTCCAACCCAAACCATTCCATGATTCTATGATTCTATGAGACCTAGCGAAGGAGCTTGGTGTACTGAAGATGTCATCCAGCACCGGAATGACTCCATCTCTGGGGTGGCAAACGGCAGCGGAGGTGTAGGGTGTCCGGAGCTCACATTGCCGCTCCATCAGGGAGGGATGAGCACGGTGGAAGAAACAACATGGTGCTCAAGGACTCTGGGAGTGCTTCCAACCTGTTTGCTTTGGACCAGGACTTGTAGAGGGAAGGCACATTACTGGCAACAACCCCTTGTTGCAGTTCAGAGCCCACATACGGGTCTGATCCAAATTTTGCTACTTTGCCCTTGTTTTTGTCACGAGCTGAAACCAAACTCGGGGCTGTGACAGGCCCAAAGCGCTGAGAGCTTAGAAACCTGGAGCTGTGTTTGCATCTGCCACTTCCAGCTCACACCCAAGCCTTACAAGTCGCTTGCAGGATCGTTAATGCCGATGATAAGAAAAGCATGAGCAAGCCTCACACTGTCGCCAGTTTCTGGCTGAAAAATAACCTCTCTGCTTGTAAAGGGAGACAAATTTTCATCTGGGGCAATGAGTACAGGGAGATGCTCCTTTTTACAGCCAGAACCAGGAGAAGTCCCACCCTAAAGCCAAACCTCAGCCTTGGGGAAGCTGCACACGACCGTGCTACACCCCATCTCTGTAGCTGAACGTGTGGCTGCATCCGCACTGTGGAGGATTGAGGCCACGGAGTAAATCCATCCCTGGTCACAGCTGTGGAGACTGGATGCATCTGAAGCCGGCATGTCCCATTGCATCTGGCCACATGCGGGGTGACGGCACCCCTGGGAAGTACAGCTTGATGCTTTGCTTGGCCTCTGAAAGAAGGTGGGCTGGGATGCTGAGGTTGATGAGATCCCCAGATCCCCCAGAGCCCAGCTCAGGGAGACTCTAACCAAAGGATGGGCTCCTCGGTAGATAAGCGGGGAAAGGCGGTGGCAATGTCGGTATGGAGAGGGTCTGCTCTCAAATTCCTTCTTCATCCACATGGTATGATTTTCCCCTCTTGAATTCCTCCTGTCTATTCCAACCACATCTGACTTCTATCCCCAACACGTCTGGACGACTGGTTAGAGAAAACAAAAGCTGGGAGGATGGAGATAAGGTTTCTGGCACTAGGAATCTGTTTATTCCCTCGGTCCTGGGGGCTACCTGCAGCATGTAGGAAATCCGCTAGGAAAAATCACAGGTTTCCCCAAGACTTCTAGGAAAACCCTGCTTTCCTGCCTATCTCACAACACAGCGATGCTTTGCAGGCAAAATCTCCCTCCGTGCCCAGCACAGATGATTTTTCTTGTGTGTCTCGGCCCCACCAAAGGGCCATGAAACCCCGCCATAAACAATGAGTCAGCTAATCCAAACCACACGGCAGTAAAAACGCTGGAGGTCAACCCAGTGCACGGTCCTGATCTTGAAAAGCAGAGCTGCATCTCCAGCAAAACCAATAACCATCGGACGTTGGTGCAGAAACACCCTCCCGCTCGCGTGGCAGCAGAGCCACGGCCCCAGCAGCGAGCATATAGCGCATGGTGTCACCAAGGATGGGTGACAGGACTGGTAGTACCCACCTGGGAGAGGGTCCCCGGGGAGGTGGTGGCTTCCCCCATCCCCTGGACCACTTTGCTTTGCTGATGCTTCCCCCTGTGCAGTCTAGGTGAACTTCTCCCACACTGCCCCATCCCTCTTCCTTTGGGGGTTATTTGCAGCCTCGTTTCACTGGGCGCCCCTTTCTTTTGTTTCCTCCTTCCCCCACCTTTCTCTTTTCCAAAGGTCTGGCTCCGCTTGCACGGAGAAAAATCCCAACCTCCAGCCAGCTGCCAGCTCTCCCCTTGGCCTATTGCTCTGGTTTCATGTTTGACTCAAATCCCACAATTTATACAGCGGAGAGCCCTGGGCCAAACCGAACGTTTTAGGAACCTGCCAGAAACCTCAGCTTTTCCTAAGCCCTATAAACAGTTTCCAGCCTCCATCCCTGCACCTGCTGCCTGTGCCGCGCTGCCGGCTGGGGGTGCTGGTCCATCCCAGGGGGGATGGGGTGCCCCATGCTGCCCTATCTCACTGCTTTCCTTGGCTGCTTGGCAGATACCGCTGCATCAAACCGGCTGCTCCCCACGCTGATGGGAAATGAGCTAAGGACACTGCTCCCCCGGGACAACGCCGTTTTTCCTGGCAGCCCTCTTCAAAAAAGTGCCTTCCTGCTCTGTTGTTTGCACAATTCTTTTATCACATGGCATTTCATGGGATGGAGCATCTTCGAGGGCTGGGTACCCACGCAGCTGGTACCTGGTCCCTGTGCCCAGAGGAACCCAGGAAAGCACCAGCGCGTAAGCCATGGAAACGGAAAGAAAGGAAAACACTCAATTCCTGCTTCTGGGGTCACTTGCTCATCTGAATCATTGCATTTCATACTTTGCACATCAGAAAAAACCAAAGCAACAGCTGCAGCCGTTCAGCCATGGAAGTGGAACATCCAAAGGAGATAAGGTGAATGATATGATTAGGAGTTTTATCTTCCTAGGGAACCAGGAGATTCTTTTGAAACTGCAGTGTCTTTTTTTCTTGCTATTTTTCCCTTGCCTCATATGTTTGCTGAACAAACAAAACCTCGGGGATGCAAACGAGCAGCAGGATCAGGGTCTGGGTCATTTACGCCCGGCGGCAATAAAAAGGTGCTTTCCTTGTTAATGCCATGTTGTCATCGAAATGCAGTTAGCACAATGCAATAATCCGTGCCTCAGCTCTCTCTATTTGCTGTCACACTTCTGGTGCAACAAATGTTTTATAATCCTTCTTCTGACCAGCCTTTTGCTGGTGGACCACTTCATCCCAGAGAGGATGCTGCAAATTATTGAGCACCATCTGCTGGCACCTTATTTATTAACTCACTATTTGTATGCGACACTGGACATCCTTTACCTAATCGACCCGGCTCCGCTTTGCTGAACAGCCAAACAACCCCTCTCCATCTGGTCTTGCTCATCACTGCAGCATCCACGCACTGGAGGCATCGCGGAGCTTTTGTGGCTGTTACACAAGGTAGGATAAGAAAAGCAGACGGGCAGCGTGTGTTGGGTATTTCTCAAATGAAGACCAAGGCAAAATCTCCCACCGAGGGCAGGGCTTCACCCATGAACCTGATCATAATGGTGAGTTCAGAGCTTAAATCCATGAAATCGGCATGTCCTTCCCCAGCACGAGATTAAAACCAGGAGATTTTACAGGTCTTTATTGGCAGGATGCAGGACTCCAGTTGAACAGGACATAAAGCTGTTTCCTCCTGTATATTCCACCAGAATATTTTAGCTCGCTCTGAGGCCTAAAACAATGATTTCAGACCCAAGTCTGCTGCTTGGTAATTCCTCCTGGCAGCTGGCTCCATCAATCCCAGCACAGGCACGTAACTCAAGCCTCTGACACGTGCTGATTTACAGCCTCGGCGAGTAAATCAGCAGAACATCATCGTAGTGCTCACAAATATTTTTCCAAGCGGAGCCTTCTCACACACAAGGCGAAAGGTCCTGGGACCCAGCATGACAGCCCTCGCACTCATTTGGGGAGACAAACTGCAGGCTGTTCTCACCCGCGTCCTAGGATGGTGAGATGACATGACCAAGGTCACACAATGAGTCAGTGCCAGAGCAGGAACAGCAGCCAGTCGTCTGAGAAGGTTCTCCTTCTTCAGCTCCCTACAGGCAAGGCTCCCACTGCCCCAGTGTCACTGCGAAAGGGTTGTCTGAGACAAATCCCTGCGATGTGGTGGATGCTGATGCTGGGAAGTGAACGCAAGGGTGTTTTCTGCTGCGGAGGCAATCTGTACATGCATTAAATTGGCATTGCACCGTGCTGGGAGTGCAGAGTGGACTTACAGGGAGTCTTAGTGGCCTGGATGCAATATTATTATGGGGCTCTAAGCCCAAGGTCTATGGTAGGGGTGACCCTTGGGCTCCCTCAAAGGCCAGGAGCACGTCCTCCTGTGTAAATCCATGTGAGAACCAACTCGCTCCCTCTTACTGCAGTGGAAGCAGAGGGTAACAATGCCCTTTAGGTGAATTAACTGTTTAATGTTACACGGGATGATGCTGGAGCAGTGTGAGTGAGTCAGGGTCCGTGGTTCCCAGTGTGTATGTCTCTCCCGTGCACTGTTCTGCTGGCAGTACAGGAATGAAAAATTTTCACGACTTCAAAGCCCCTCTTCCAGACCGGGCTGTGTGATCCAAGCCAAAGTGCAGCCCTAATCCATCATGCAAAAAAGGGATGTTTGTATATTTGTGTAAAATGACAGATTGGAGAGACCCAGAGCTGGAAACCAGATGCTTTCCCAAGAAATTAAAAGGGCTAAGGATTTAGAAATGCAGGAACGCAAGAAAGGGCCTGTGAAAAAAACATCATTGTGGCTGCTGTCTTTCAAAACGTGATCCTTGGCTTTCCATGGGGCCGTTGGACTGGGAATGGCAGCATCTCCATGCGCATTACAGGCCCTCTTTCATCAAGGAGACAAGGGAGATGAGATGACATGACCAAGTCACACAGTGAGTCAGTGCCAGAGCGGGAAGCAGCAGCCAATTGTCCCTCTGGACTTGAGAAGGTTCTCCTTCAGTTCCCAACTGTTTCGTCATAAGTAAGTCCTTAGCAGGGCCAGCGAGTTCAAAGAAACTGCAGAAGTCAACATCCGCCATCATTTAGACCTCACTCTCTTTCCAAACAAATATCCATCAGTAAGGGGAGATGTCTCGATGAAACACGTTGTTTCTGTAAACAGCCACTTCATCGCGCAGTCCCACAGGTTCTGGCACGGCCAAAAGTAAAAGGCGAAGGACAGAAGGGCTGAGACCCATCCCAAAGCCCTACCAAGCTAGGAAAGCCTACGGCGATTTCATTCCTGGCACAGATTTCTTCCTTTCCTTTTTTTTTAATTCTAATTTAATTGTTTGGATTTGGTCATAATCAGGAAAAGCTGATCTCATTACAGCTGAAAATCCCCTGTGAGAGCCAGAGGCATGAGATCTGATGTCAGGCTTGGGCTGTGCAGGTGGGAAAGAAACTTCCCGCGTGAGCCCAAAAAGGTGAGCAGCTCCTGCTGTCCTCCCGCATCTCCTGGGCACCAGCCAGAGTTCTTTCCTGC
>NW_010257417.1:27348-43601 GCF_000690775.1 Eurypyga helias
TGGGTTTTCTGTAGGGCCTTAACAGGCCTCAAACAGCCCCTGGTAGGAGAGGGGTGTCCCCACCACAGTCCCATCTGGTTGGGGCACGTTAGGAAAAAGCATTTCCATCACCGATGCAGCAAAGGATGCTGCTCTGGGATGCATTTCCGGTGGGTTGGCGACGAAGAGCCGCGTGTTAACAGGTTGACAGACAGGCTGAGTCTGTAAAAATAAAGATCAGTCTTCAGGTGCTATCCAGGAACAGGGGAAAATGGCTTTTTTCAGGGAAGTGTTTCTCAGCCTTGAGATAGGATCGGCTACTGGCTCCCAGGTCCTGACGGCCCACAGGGGTTGGAAAACCGGCAGGATTTGTCACACTGCCTGGTGCCATGCACGTAAGAAAGGGTTTCTGCGCCAACATACCCTGTGCTGAAGGAATCCCTGTACAGCGCAGGCTCTGGCTGTTATTCCCAAAAGCCCATGTAAAGAATCCTGTTTCATTTTACACGCTGCGATTAGCCACGTGTCCGACGGGGCTGACCGCTGGTATGCGTGGCAACGCCAGGAGTAAACGAAACTCCTCCCTGGGGAAAAGGCTCAGTTGGTTTTGGCTGCAAAATTTGCAAAATTTTCATTCCTTTTTTTTTTTCCCCTCCCCCAAAACAGCCTCTTTGAAAAGCGCCTCTGCGTTTTGATGCGAAGAAAAAGAAGACCCCACTCTTGACTCTGCAAGGAAAAAAAAAAAAAGATTTACATTTTGGAAAGCTGGATAATTTTAGCCAAACGTGGGGAACAGAATTTGAATAGGATCCACGGCCATTGGAAAGCCTTAAGAGGGTTTCGGAAGAGTCTGCTGACAAGGGAGTATTAACCTGTTGACACCTTTCAGATGGAAGGAGTTGAGCTCACTGCTACACCACCAATAAGCAGTGGGGAGGGTGACAGGCAAAACCCTTGTGGGGATGGGTGCTGTGAAAGCCTGGATCCAGAAGACACTACTCATGGGTGCTTGTGCCTCATCCTGAGCTTGTAGACTGAAAAGAAAGGTTGGGAGAAAGGATGGTGGGGAAAAAGACCATAAAAGATAAAAGGATGGAGAGAAACACTGGTTTTTAGAATTTAATTTCCTTCTTTGAGTAGGAGCTGCTCTAATAATATGCACAAGGAGTGAATAATACGTTAAAATATTCCCAGAGAATGAATAATATTGTAATAATATTCACAGAGCATTTATTTGACTAATTTCCCCCAGTGTTTTTGGACCAAGATCTAACAGCCCTGGGTCTTAACAGGCAGAGATCTGCGTTTGATGTCCTTGGGTCTGGATCAGGCCCCAAACACCCAACGAACCCATGTTCAAGCAAGAACCACCGAAGGGTCAACCCATATGCCTCCAGTAAACGGTTGGGTCACCTTTCCCTGCCGATCCACAAATAAATTAACTGCCAATAAATGGAACAAGAAGTGGCTTGGCCAGATGTTCCATGGAGGCCCCAGGGAGTTGTGGTGCAGAAAGGGTAAAATGGAGGGGGAAAGGGAAAAAAAAAGCCAATTAAAAAAAAAAAAATTAACATCCCAACCTCGTTTGTTGCTCACTGCCTGTGTCGCGTTCCCCTCTCCAGCCGCAGCGGCTGGGCCCACGATATGGAGCGAGGTGCAATGCCCCAGCTGGGAGGATGTGCCAAAAGCGGGATATGGGAAAAGGCTGTTGTCAAACACAGATGGATTAAACTTTTATTCCTTTGGAAATTACATTTGAATGCACTGGCTACTCTGGAGATGTCGTCAGGGCATGCTGGGCTTTAGGGTTGGGGTGAGTGTCCTCAGGGCACTGTGCTAACCCCAACCAGAGTGGCTCAGGGGGCCCTGGCAGATCTCTGACCCCCCCCAGCCCCATCCTCCTGTTCTGTGCAACCCCATTTTGGCAGCTATCACAGCACCCTGCAGATCCTTATCCAGATGGTCAGATGCATCCCGGGGTTTGTCCCATGGGGCAAACTCAGCTCCTGTCTCCCACGGGAGAAGCACACAGCTTTAATGTCTCTGCACATCACCCAAGGCTGGGCTTGCTCCTCTTCCAAAACATGCAACCACCTCTTGGAGCATTCTGCATCCTTAATGGAGCTTCCCAAGTTGAAGAATCGCTGTGAATGAACCAGGAATTAAAAGGCTCAGTCACTTGGCATAACCTGGGGCCAGACACGTGTCACGCACCCTGGTGCTCATTGCCACCCTGCCAATGACAGGAAACCCGTAGTTACGTCCTGGGTTTTTTGGGGGGCAGTTTGACTGAGAAGAGGCGATGGAGGGGATGTTTGGGTACCTTGGTGGGCTTTTATGTTGGGGTGGGAGAGCTGGCGGAGGGATTTCACCCTGATCTTCAAACCTCAGCGTGTGCCTTGGAAGACAACGGGTCTGAGCGTTCTGCAACCCACCAGAAAGTGGAGATTTACAGATAAAGCAGAACAATCTTTTATTTAGTTTTGTTTTTCCAGCTGGAAAGAGAAAGAGAAGGGAACGTTCCCACAGAGGAAACGCCGTATTTACTTTTTACTTTTGCCTTTTTTATTGTGGTTGAGCTGAACTGTACCAAGTCACTTTAGCTCCCTCGAACGCAGGATTTTCTCACTTTCCGGTAAACTGCAGTTACCATGGAGAGGGCCGAGACAAGCCAAATGCAAAACATTGGAAACTACACCCAAACTCACCGCAGCCATATCAAACAGTTAATTAGAAAGACCGTCCATGTGTTTCCCATTCCCTGGAATGGTTTGAATCAATTGCCTCGTGATTTATCACCTGTTTTCTGTGCGAACGGTTCAGCTCTGCTCTCGTGCATGTGTTGGAAAGGGGATTTGTGCCGTACAGTGAAAGAGGGAAGGGAGATATTAAGGACTTCTTTTTTTAAAAAAAAAAACCAACCCAATCATCAAATAACCAACGGTTCCCCTTTCTTTGGTATAAATCTCCCACTGGAATGATATGCTTTGGATCTTAATGGGATTTTTAGCCCTTGGCAAGAGGGAAAAAGGAGAGAGGGTTTTGCCTTGCTTTGATTTTGGAGAGTGGAAGATCGTAGCATGCCTGGCCATTCCTGGGGCTGTGTTATACTGTGCCCAGATGGAAATCCAGACCAGCCTGTTTCCTTTCCCACTGCACACAAAGTTGGGTGGGTGGGAAGCAGGGATGGGGGTGGCTGAGTGGGAAGGGAGAGGAGAGGGGGAGAAGAAGAAATCCAAACTTCCCACGAGATCTCTGGATGTGTGAGGTTGTCCTCACCCACTCTGCAGTAACACCTCATCGCACACCACGACGGTGGCAGAGGTGCTTCAGAGACACGGTTTGTGGCTGGAAAGTCATTTGGAGATAGTCCTGCACTGCCAGACGTGGAGAAGAGTCTGTCCATCTGCCCAGAGCCATAGCTCTTCTCCAGCCTGCCCACGGCGAGCTGATGGCTGCGAATCCTCCTTCTCCTTTCAAAGAAGGCATCGGGGTGGCCCCTCCGCTGCCCAGGCGTCCCATCGCCACCATGGTGTGCGGGTGGCCGGCCGAGCCACGTAACAGCAACAGGTTGATGGAAAAACACACGGAAGTTTTATTCCTCAGCCTTCTGCATCCTCCCGGCATGAGCCAGGGCTGCAGCCCTGCCATACCTCTGCTCCCCTTTCACAGACCCCAGGGCGAGGGGGAGACACACACCTTCCCTTGCGTGCACGTGCATGGAAGCAGGGTCGGTTCTTCCCACAGGAACAGCCCGAGCATTCCAAAGCAGCAAAAGATGTCTTGGAGGAGTTCCCGCTGCTCTTCAGCTCTTCCCAAAGCAAGCTGACCTGATTTTCTCTGCGCGCTCTGCTTTCGCATCCTAAGCTGCCAAGCGGCACCTCTGCGGTGGATTCGGCAGCCGGGATCACCCCAGATGAACGCGGCGTTGTCGGAGTCAGCCATTCCACCGCGCCCGTGCTCTGGTGAAGTCTTCTGGCCGGGATGTGTAGGGCTGATTGGAAACGCTGCACATTTATCTAAGCCATCCCCCAAAGCAGCTGTTGGCCTGCAAGGTGGCTGCTCCTCTAGCGATCCACATTCCACCTTTCCTGCCAAGACCAGGGGAGAGAGGGAATAAAAGTTGCTTTCCTATCATTAGCAGATGATTGAAAAACCTTGCAGCTCCCCCAGCCAAGTGTGAGAGATACCAACCCCTTTAAGAGAGACCCAAATGTGTTTGGGGGTGAGTGTCACACCTAAGAGGGCTAGAAATGGGGATTTGTGCAGGATTTCCCAGCGGAAAAGGAGACGGAAAAAAAATCTCTATTCGAGGGGAAACTGAGGCAGTGCTGAGTTACTAGAAGTGGATCAGAAGAGGGTCAAGATTGTCATTTCTGTCCTGATCCTGACCACGTAAGTGCAGCAAAATCCCTCTGCCCCATCTCTTCAGGTCATGCAGAGGTCTGGAGAAGGTCTCCTTCTTTGAAGGAAAAGCTCAGGCCTGTGCCTCAGTTTCCCCTCTCGCTACCAAGGAAATAGAGGATGCACGGCACTGCCTTGGGAAGGTGTGAAGCAGTGACCCTCCCCACTGTGACATGGCTGAAAGACCTGGAGGGACAGGTCTAGCTGACAAGTTGCTGGTTTTATTGCCTGGGACAATCTGCAAGGAAGGAAACGGGCCTCAAGCAGCAAGCAAAAAGAGAAATATCCCAGGAATTTCCATTTTTTCCCACCCTGGAAAAAAATGGACATGGTGTCTGCGTGCTCTGTGATGGCTGCAAGCCCCTGGCACTACCCTAACCCATGGGACCCCAGACCCTGCATGACAGCCCTGGACCAGGGCTGAGATCCTGCTGGCAGCGGGGCTGCTTTTGGTACAACACTGACATATTTCGCTGATGCTTACGGAGCTGGAGGTACTTCTTGCCTCCCTGGGAAGCTTCTGCGCTGGATTTTTGTCTCAGCCTTGCAGAATCGACCCTGCGAAACCGCAAAGAAACCACCGACGCCTCGTTTTGGGGCTGCGGGATGCTCTCCCCAGCCTCAGGCTGTCAGCAAGAGTGAGCTCCGCTCACCGCTTCGGGCCCCTACGATGAAAACGGACCTGGCTTTTACAGCTGCCGACGGGCAGAGCTGCTCGTGGGAAGTTTCCCAGCAAAGCTGAGCGAAGAGCAGGCGGGTTGTCAGGGAAAAGGAGGAGAGGGGCTCTGCTGAAGGCCCCGAAACCTCCCAGCAGGAGGGAAGAAAACGGCAGAGAGATTTGCAAGGCAAGAGGGAACGAGGCTTGCAAAGAGGAATGACCTCTGCGAAGTGCCCCGAGGAGAAGCAGCTTGGAAAGGAGGATCACAGCTACAGATGTGTGAGTGACGGATCCAAGATAGTTCAGCTGGGATCCAGCTCAAATGGGCGGCTTTTCATCAGTGCGTACGCTCCCTTCCACAACAGCTCCTCTTCAAACACTCTGCTCTGACAGATTAAAAACCATCCCCTCTATCTTTGTTTTCCAAATCCAGAGTCAAGTCACTGTTTGGTCGTTTTCCTTTTGAAAGTGTCGCCATGACGCGTTTGGGCATTTAGGGGACCCCTTTCCCCGGTGCGGGGAGGGACGAAGCTTTGCATCAGTGGGCATTAACTTCCTTGGGTCTTACCCGTTTCGGTCAGCAGGTCTCTTGGGACTCTGCCAGCGTTGCACAGATCGAAGTGAAATCAGAGCTGCCCAAAAGCCTACACACATCCCAGGGGCTCCCAGGGGCTGGCAACAGGGTGTTTGTCACTCCTGCCATCTGCAAGAAGTAATGGATACGGAGGGGCAGAGCCAGAATTTGCTCTGCAGGCACCTATATGCCTCATACAAGGGCAAACCCCACTCCCCCAATCTGCTTAAAAACATTAAGAGCTAAACCTGCTTGATCTGCAGGTTCCTGTGCGACACACAAAGGCTTTGCACAGGTAGGAGTGATGGTAGGGGGTGTTGTTGGCCCAAAACGCATGCACTGTGAGATTCTGAACTCGAGCCTTGTGATCTCAGACTCTGAAATAGCTTCCACGAAGGGATAATCACCCAGGTAAGCGCAGGGCACGCTACACCCCTGCTCTGGACAATCGAGCTCTTGCTGAAGTGTAGGAGGCAAGTCTCTGTGTTGGGAGCCTAGTTTTCATTTATCAGGGAGACGCTGTGGTTTTTGCATTTATTATATTTAATGGGGTATTATTTTTTTTCTTGCTGGCTGTTTGTTTGAGAAATTCCTCCCAGGGGAGCTTCTTTTGATCGCTCGCTTGCCAGACAGAATGACATCAGACAGACGCTCAGAGGAATGATAAAAAGGCAGAGCCTTATTTCTTAATAACAGTCTCTGGCAAAACACAGAGCGAAGTTAAACGCACTGGAGAGCACCAGGCCCTGACGCTGCTTGGGGGTACAGGGCAGGGGAGAGCGGAGGAGGCTGCTCACTCCCAGTTTGTGCACCAGCACCCCCACATTAGCCAGGGACACTGCCAAGGTGTCACATTCTTATTCAAAGCAGAAGAGAAAGAGCAGCAGAGGATGCTCAGTCAAGTAGGTGCTAATGTCTCGCCCTGTCCCTAATTATCCCTTATCACTTCACAGGGAAGCTGTGCAAGTCTCTGGTTTAGCATAGATATTCTATTTAATCCTTGCACCCCCTCGACGTGCTGTTACTGATTTCTCCAGCAGCCGCTGGGACTGCATAGATCCCTGCAAGATCTGAGCCCTGATTTCCAAAGGGGAAATCCTGTGCCCTGAGCATCTCTCAGCCTCATTCCCTGTCCTGGCTGACAGAGGTTTAGCCAAGGATGTCCCCCCACAGAGGAGCCTCTGGCAGCTTGCTTGTGTTGCAGGACCTCACTTCAGTTACTAGGGGGTGGTTTTGTGCTTTGCCCTGCTCCTCAAAAGCCACTTGCCCCTGCTGTGAGCATTGCACCTTTCCTCCCCAACCCACAGATACCTTGGTCTTCCCCTCCTCAGCA
This sequence comes from Eurypyga helias, assembly GCF_000690775.1. Taxonomy (NCBI): domain Eukaryota; kingdom Metazoa; phylum Chordata; class Aves; order Eurypygiformes; family Eurypygidae; genus Eurypyga; species Eurypyga helias. The sequence goes on from NW_010257417.1 coordinate 34,297, forward strand.
AAGGTTTCCTTGTGTTTCCGGATCCAGAGTATGTGTATGTATTGAAGTATAACCCCTGAGGCATTGCTTACCAGTTTATTTTGAGTTTTTTTTTTCCCTGGAGCTGAGCCCTGAGGATGTGCCTTCAAGAGGAGCAGGTCTCTGCACTTTTTGGTGTGTTTCACAGCTCCAGAGTCCAGGCTTTCACAGCATGTCTGCTGAATCCTGCCGCTCTCTTCCTCATGCCAGCACCTAAAAGCAAGAGTTTAATGGGATGGTCACATACTCCCTTTTGGAGACGGGCAGAAGACTAAGCGATCAAAAGGTCACGGTTGCCTCAATACCCGATTACAGACATTGCAGAAATCCTAAGGTTACCAGTTAGAGCCCCTGCAAAATCTGAAACTAAACTAAAAGCCATCTAAAGCTGTAGTTACATCTGGCTTTCGGTTTCTTCTCACTGCCTTCTCTTTTTAAGTTGCTCATAAATTCTTTGGATAAAATTCCTTTTGGGCTCAAGTTTTCTATGTTTGGACATTCCTCAAAAGTACATTTAAGGAAAAAAAAAAAGTAAAAAAAAACTGAGAAAAGGGGTCTGGCAATTGACATATTTTGTCATGAAAAAATCCTGTCCTCCCTCTACTTTCCCCAAATCCCTCTGCTCCCAGCTCTGGTCAGCCAGACCACACCAGCGTGCAAACTGCAATAATGCGGCCAGGGAGCAGTGCAAGGCCCATGGATGTGGAAGAGGACTGGGATCTCCTCCGTCCCAGCCCCTTCCTCCTGGCTCTTTCGCAGAGAAACAAGCCAGACTATTTTCTTTACAGCTCCTCTCCCACGGTTGTTCCCTGCTCTGTACCACCACGGGTTGCAATGCAAGGCAGATATGGGGTTTGCAGGCTGGGTAAGGAGGGAACAGAGTCTGTAACAATTCTGGGATAGATCAGCTAGGAAAAAACCTCATCCTGAACTCCCATAATCATATACAGTCCCCAATACACACGTATCCCCCAGCTTCTTGACAACATGCAAAAGGTGGCATGTGAAAATGCTGAAACCCACTGTCCTCTCCAGGTTTGGGGTGAAGTTGTGCTCTCGCCACGGTAAGAGGTGGCTGAGATGGTTTCAGGAACACGTGAGTCTTGTGTGAACATCACCTGGCAGCCTGGGTACACCAGAGACCTTCCCTTCCTCTCCGTCTCCTTGCAGCGCTGTTATAAGCAGGCTTCATGGGGCACTCCTGAAAATAACCAGTAAATAAGGCTGTAAAAAAATATTTTCCCTGTCCTCTAGTTTTTGTTATTGTACTGAATTATTCAGGAGCAATGCAGCCAACAGGAAGATCAAAACGGTGATTCCATGGGGTGGGAGCGCTCCCTTCACCCAGTGTGCTGGATTCAGCCAGGAAAGGGTTAAATTAGATTTAAGGGTTAATTTAAGGGTTAATTTAGATTTAAGTATTAAATAGTTCTAATCTCAATTTTACGAGCTTCCTTATTTCTTTTTCCTCCAATTTGTCCCCTTCACTGGAGGAGGGGAGGGGGATTTGTGAGAGCGGCTTCTTGGTATTGTGCTAGCCGGAGTTAAACCACGACACCCAGGACCTGAGAACTTGCCTGGGGAACAGAGAGCGGGTTGTCCGCCCAACACAGGAGGTCATTTTCCATTCATGCTTCGTGGCCATTGTCTGGACCACAATGGCCATCCCCAGCCTCGGGCAAGACGGTGGTGCCAGGCTGGGGTGGGTGTCCTGCCCCGAGGAGGACAAGAGGTGCAGTGCGGTCCCTCCTGGGTCAGGGAGGAAGGGGATGCACGCGTTATTTCAGACATACACAGCAGGGTTTTGTAGGGGTCTTGTATTTTCTGCTTCTATTTGCACTGATGCTTTTCCTTGGGCTGAATTCCTGCTTTTCTTGTCAAGTCTGCAGAACATGGACACCCCAGTTTACCATGTAACACACAAATAGGGAATTAGAGTAGGTAAATCCCCCAAAACCTGCTCCTTACAGATTTATTGGATCAAGTTCATCTTCCAGTTTCTTCAAGGGTGCCCATAGGATTTAAGACTGGTGACATGAGTCAGGATTTCTCCAACTGCAGACAAGTCTGGGAAGGGCCTTTGTGTACATGGTTTTGCCTCACTTGGATGCCTTAAAGCTGCTTAAAGATTGTGGGTTTGTCTCTAGGCTTTGGAGACAGAACAGGAACTGCTTTACCCCCTCAAGGATGCTCTCAGGGCAGGAATCCTGTATGCACAGCCAGAACCATCCTGGAAGTTAAATTAAGGTCCTTAATACAGAACTTGTCTTCCTTAGCTCCTTCCATGCCCTTCAACTTGAACGCAAACACAGCTTTACTGCTGCCCACCAGGCCTGACCCTGGGGGGTTAATAAATCTGGATCTGAGCAGACAAAAAACCTTAAGGGAGGGGGGAAACCCTAACCGGTATCACATCCCCTTCCACTAAAAACTACCCGGCTCCAGCTGAGATGGATGCAGGGCTGCAGGTGACTGGCCTCATGTGAAACAGATGAGCTTGAGAGGTTTTGGAAGAGCTGGCGGGGCTGGAGGCGTCCCTGGAAGAAGCGCTCCGGGGTGGGGAAGGACAGCGGGAGGGTGGGACAACAATGGCTGCTTCCAGAGAAGAGCCAGCTGAGATTATGACAAGCAGCTCATCATCATTTCGATCAAAAAGGGGTCTGAGAAGGCCGTGGTGAGAGATGGGCTTTCCTGGAAAGAGGGGGAGACTGGATGGAGCTGGGACACACATGTGCATCCCACTTTGCCTGCATGAGAACCCCCTCTGCTTTCTCCCCCCAACATTCCTGATTTTCCAGAAAGGTGGAAAGCTTCCATCCCTGCCTGCTCCCATGGGCTTATGCCATCCTCCAGCTGGACACCCTGCAGCAACGGAGTCACCGGCCGAACTACCATCCTGTAAGAACCAGGCGCCCAGGCAGGGAGAGCCCCCCGAAAGCAGACCTCGCATCCCAGTCCCCGAAAGAGCCGGGCGAGCAAACACGTGCTTCTCCCCAGAACCGTGATTCCTGGATGCGGCATAGCCCAGAAACATTGCCCAAGAGTCGGGCTATTAATAACTGCAGCCATAACCCTTAACACGTGGCGGGTGCCTTTTGCCGTCCAACTGCCTTTCCCGCATTAACCACCTAATTAAGCGATAGGGGAAGGAAGCAGGGAACAGCTTTTCCACGACGCCAGATGAAGGATGCAGGATATGTTTCCCCCAACTTAAACGTGGTCCTTTTTCTTCTTGCCAAAACAAGCAAACAAACAAATATCTGAGAGTTCAGCGTGGTTTTTTTGCAGGGCTGTAAGGGACGGGGACGATGCTAATTTTACAACCCATCTGCAAAATCGCTTTGCTGGCAGGCTGCGGGGACGGCGACGGGAGCGTTGGACGGCGGATCCGCTCGCTGCCCTTGCCCCAGGGACAACGTGGGTGACAGGACGCAGAACAATGACCTGAGACGGAGCTGAAAGGTTTTCATAGCAGCTTAAATCGGGAATCAGCAACATTCTTTCCCTGCCCCCCCTCCTGCCCGGAGGTTACTGTGGCATAGATTAAAGGAAGGCTAAAGTTCAAGGAAAACGTGAGCCAGCATTGCACAATGCTTGCAAAAGGTCCCCTTTCGTGGAGAACGCTTTGAGGATGTGGGGAAGAAGAAACGTGACCCTTTTTAAAGCTTTTTTTTAACTATGGCCGTGCCACCCAGATGACCTCCAGAAAGTCCAGATCTGCTGACCTTTCTGATGGCAATTTATCAGCATGGAGGGACGAGGTGAGGAGATGGAGGGGTTTTCCTGCCCCGGGGAAACACAGCTCAGAAGAAACGATGCCAAGAGGCTGTTCCCCACACCTCCTCAATCAGACCACTTGGGATGCTGGTATAGTTTGGCATTCCTTGGGTTTAGACACAAAAAAGGGTCTTGTTTTCAGAGCAATATAGCACTCAATCAGAAATAAGGGTCCAGATCTCTTTGCAAATAGCTCTGCATATCTACCTGCATCTTCAGGACCTAACCACCCATGGGTGCTTGGCCCCGTATCCCTGTCACGGACTCATTCTCCATCAGAGAGATCCATTTTCTGAACCAAAGCCATTTCCAACCTGTCGCTAAGGGGGACTTGGGTTTCAGCTGCCAGAGACATCACTGCCTACACGTCCTCTGAGCTGCTCGTGCTATACAGACCCCCACAGCGGGACGTAAAGCCCACGGTCCCCCATCTGTGAACCTCCTGGTTTGTGCTGGGTCACTTGAGCCTGCGGAAGGGGTCACAGCCCTGAGAGGGCAGCACGTCTCAGGTGGTTTAAGGGAAGAAGGGAGCCCAGCATAACTTGAATTAAGAAATTTCCTTCTCTCCCCGCAGACAGAGCCTCCAACGCGCAAGACGGCTCGCTTGCGCCTGTGGTTTTGCCACGGCCAGATGAAATGTAGGAGATAGGTTAGGAAAGCGGAGGCCCGGCTTTGATGTGCAACCACTGCCCATCTCCTTTCTGTTATTCCTTCTCCCTTATGCCAAGCCGCAATAATAGATGCTTCCCCTCTGCCCCCACGATTCGAGGGTCCCTGGGCAGATGAATTCATCACTCAGATAACTATCCGCAGCCACGAAGCGGGACAGGCCAAGGTAAACATGCATCCATCCATCAGCAGATGCATGATGAAGCTCTCCCCCTCTTGGAGGGATTCACCCTGGGAGTTCAATCGCCGTAGCGAGGTGGGAGGGAAGTCAGTGCTCACCAAGCCGGATCAGCCCTGCAAATCCCCCTGAGCCATGGAGGATGCTGCCAGGGTCCCTGCCAACATAATTAATTGGGGAGGAGCAGAGCCCACCTCCGAGGTGGTCTCAGCCTTTGCCACCCAAACCAATCTCCTGCAGAAAGCAACACGGGGAAGGTGCTGCTGCTGCCTGTGCTGGTAGTTTAGGCAAGAAGGCACTAAGGAGAGGACAGATGCCATCAGCTCATAGCCACTGACCTTTCTGAACCATAGAAAACCAAACATGGTATCCTTGGGGTTTAAACTATCCCCCAAAAAGCAAAAAAGGAAAAGGAAAGCGAGACAAATTCCCATGAAGACAGCAAAGCCTTCACCATGTCCTCCCATCTTGCCTTCCCATGGAGGCACGGATGGACCTGGCTCATCTCCAGGCCCCAGCTGGATGAACAGCAAAAACCCTCCAAAGCAACCAACCAGCTGATCTGGGTGACACAGGGAGCTGCCCTCTGAGCAGAGGGGCATCAAGCAAGACGCTCCCCTCCCTCACCCACCCCTATTGCAAAGGAGCAGGAATTTGTGGCCAAGCAAGATAAAAGATGTGCTGGCACCATCCAGCACCGAGGGGCTTCGCTGGGGGATACTGGAACTGAAGGGATGGGGTTTTTTGGCTCAGCTGAGAGGATGAGTCAGGCTGGGGGGTCACAACCAGCCCAAAGACAGATTGGGGTGGAAGGGGCTGGGCTGCCCGGTACCAGGCATTAGCAGAGGGAGATCGGAGCTGGTAACCACAACCCCACAGACATGGCTCATGGCTCCTGACCAGCCCTCCCCACTGCCCTTAATCTTGATTAATCCATTCTTTCCATAGGCTGTTAGCACATGACATGCCTCGAGGAGGACTCCTCCAGCTCCCCCTTCATACCAGTAAAGCCTGCTGGGTACAAACCCCGTAGAGCTGCTCTACCTAGAGCTGGATTGGTCCCTCTTCTGATAAAGGTGACCCACACTGCATGTACATCCGTCTTTGCAGGGTTAATCCTACAGGAAGACAACTTTGAGACCTCTGTCTCTATGGGCTGCGACGGGAGCTTGTCCGGGCTCTGAGGTTGAGCAGAGCGCACAGCCAGTTGGACAAAGTCAACAGTGATACTGGGAGAGGAGTTCAGGCACTGGCTGGGAGAACAAAGATCAGAGAATGATGGATCTAAAAATGCACTGTGTTTGCCTGGAGCTGTCAAGGAAAAGTAATTTATTTGCTGTCAGGGTGGTGACAAAGAAGAATAAGAGGAAGAAGCAACAAGAGGGTGTAGCAGGTTCTCTCCATGCTTTGGTCAACCCATGAGTCCCACCCCTGGGTGGATTTGGGCCTCTTTAGAGAGAAGGCAGCGCAAGAGTATAAATTTGGAGTGAAGTTGGTATTAAAGCCTTAAGAAGTTGTTTGCACTGATACAGCGTAAGAAATAGATGCATATTACAACATTTTCCTGCTGCTGGTGTCCATTCTCTCCCTACCCTTTGCACACAGAGCTCTGCCCTGCAACGCTGTTGAGTTGGCTCCAACGATAAACCTAATTTATATCTGGTGGGAGTCCTGACTCTTCCCTCCCACCAACTCTGCAAGATACAAGTGCTCTGCCTGTAAATGCTGATACAAGGGAAACGCGCTGCTCGCAGCGAGCGCTCGATGCTGTTCCCATTGGCATGGGATATATCATGATTAACAGTCTCCCCTTCGTGATATTACTGGCCCCAACCCGTGATCTTGGGAAGAATTCAAAGTCTGGCTTATCAGCAAAAAAATAAGCTAGTTAAACTTAAAACAGCAAGACTCAGCTCAGGCTAGAGGATGATTTATTAAGAATCATGGACTTTGGAGACGGAGAGAGGGAAAGGAAGCCACAAACCCCACATACAGCCTGTAAAAGTTCCAGTTTATAATCTAACACGAGTGACTGTACAGCTCAGACTCAGAAATCATCTGGGATTCATCACAAGGTAAAGACAAGCAGCTGCAAAGAGTTCCCAGACAGGAGCATCGCTCCCGTAGGCGCAATGGAGAGTCCAGCTCCTCCTTCGGAGCTGCTCCTGTGCCCTCCCTGGGTACCCGGGCATCTCCTGCACTTCCCAGGCTCGGGAATCTGAGGGGGACACAACAAATCTCTGGGGGTGCTCACCTGGCTTGGGCACTGCTGGGCTCTAATAAGAGTTCACAGCATCCTCTGTTTCAGTTACAAGGAGCTGCAGTGCCCCATTTGGGCAGCAGCCAGTTGTTTCCTCTTCATCAGGCAGAAATGCTGCCTTTCCATATCCCATCATTTGTTAAAAGTAGGCACCTCCATTATAAATATGGATCTGAACAGAAAAATATCACCTAAACTAAGGCAAATGACTTGAAACAAGGCTTTAGACCAGCAGTGTTTGGTTTTTTTTGGTTTTTTTTTTTTTTTTAAGAGCAAAACAAAGCGTTGGGAATGAAGTGAAAACAAGGTGTCATTTTTGCAAACCTTTTGATTTGGAGGAATCTCATATTCCATATATGGAATCTCAGATTCCACGTGCACATTCCCACACACATAAAGCACTGCGGGCATTATTAATGACCACTCAGATCTGAGGACCAAAGCATCCAAGCTGACACCTCCCTTTCTGCAAAAGGATTACATTCATTCCTAATTCTAACAAACATGAAAAATATCATCCACCAATCTGATACCACCAGCTGGGATGAAAATTGTTCAGGAAACAAAGCAGCAGGACTGGATTCCTTAGCTTTGGCCATATCATTCTCATTAAGATCTTCTATTTTATTGCAGTCCCTGGAAAAAGGTGAAAACCTGAGGTTCCCTCAAGGGCAAAATCACAGCTTGGCCCTTGTCCCGAGGAGAAGGGGACAGGTAAAATGTATTAATCAAGGCAGAAATTATTCTGGGAACATTGATCAGGGGAAACCTTCTTTTTTCCGACTGCCCAAAAGGTGTTTTGCTGGGTTACAGGGAGAGGTGAGCGGTTATGTGGGGATGGGAAAGGCTTGGAGGGGCTGTTAAAGCCTGGGCTTTAATTCCTACCAGGGCCAAAGCCTGGGAGAACAGCTGAGCACACTGCTGGCATTTAATATCTATCTGTACTGTTTTGCCGTGCAAGGACTGCTGCCGTGGGACGGAGACAAGCACGTGTGGCAGCAGGTCCCACCGAGAAACCTCCCCTGTGTTGTTCTTGGAGGGGGTAACTGCCCTTTGCGAGGGCTGCTGGGACTTGGTTCACCATTTTTTGGCAGCCAAGTGCCAATCTGGGGGGATTACCTGCGAGTTACCTTTACCAGGGCTTCTTCCCAAAGCTGTGAAAGCAGATACTGCTCAGCTCATTGCCATATCCCAAATCCTGAACCAAACAAGCATGGAGAGCACCTGCACGTTTGGAAGAGGGGGACAGGATGGGGGGAGACCCCCCTGGGAAGCCAACTCCTTCCTCCCTGCCAGACCTGCTGCCTTGTGAGCCGTGAACATGGGCAGAGATGTGGATTGCTCTCTGCTTCCCAGGAGAGCGGCGATAGCCCGGACACCTCGGCCTCCTCGTGTTTGATCTGCAACGGGCACCATGGGAACCAGACAGGGTGGGAAGATAAGAGAGTCGGAGTGCTGTGCTCCAGAGCCATCATCTCCGGCCAGGAAGGCAGAGCGTCACGGATGAGCGGGAAGGGCTCAGGGACATTAAGGGCAGAGGATAAACTTCTCTCTCCTCCTTCCCTATGCCTTAGGGGACAGCAAGGGCATCCTGTCTCTGCCTCGTGCCTCAGTTTCTCCATCTCCAAAACAGGGCTGGAGCCAACCTTTCTGCTAAAGGGCTTCCGAGCTTTATCTCAGAATCAACAACCTGTCGGGAGATGCAGATAACCCAGACAGTGTCCTTGGTGGGCAAGGAGGGTAAAACCCATGGGAAGAGCATCCTGCTTGTTGCCTCTCTGCTGCGGTAACTCCGGATATTTCCATACAGCGTGGGCTGGGGGTTGCACGTTCGGCTGAGTCCTGAGCTCCCACAGGACCTGCCCCAAAAAGCAGCAAGGATTGAGCTGGGAAGCTGAGGCACTTTCCCCGTGTCCCCAGCATCTTCCCCAATTCAGCTGGTACCTGAATTTTCATCTCCAGCCCCAAACACTTATTCCCCAAGCCAAACATCTTTAGCTAAAACACCCAAAACAGGTGCTGGTGGCATTTCGCTTCTGAGACAGCCCAGTCCCCCAGAGCAACAGTGTGAGTCTGGTCCCGACCAGCTGCCAGCCCGCCTGCCCGTTTCATTTCCAAAGTATCCCCATCAGCCCCCACCGTTTATGTAACTTCACTTCATGTGAACTGGATCCATTTCCTTCTCCCCAGAGGAAGAGACAAACAGAATGGAGGGAGATGGAGTACTGCAGCCAAATCGAGCCCAGACCCAAGGGAGCTTGTGCTGCACCCCAGGACCCTCTTCAGACATTTAGGTCAGTCCTGGGCGTTATTCCAAGTCCTCGTCAACCCCTTGCATCCCCCTGATCCAGCCAGCACTCCAGCGCAGACAGGTAAATAAATGACCAACACTAAACAAACCTG
>NW_010257417.1:43616-57834 GCF_000690775.1 Eurypyga helias
GCCAGACTTTTTTGCCTACTCCTCTGGTCGGAGGACGTTGACAAACGCTCTCACCACGGCCTAAGAGCCGGACGCCTGTTCTCTGGGACTTCCCTAAGAGGAAGCAGAGAACAGGCTTCGCTCCCTGTCACCACGCACTCGAACTCAAGTGGTTTGCACGAGAAATCACCTACACCTAAGAGAAACTTCAAATGCCAAGCTGATGATCCTGAGCCGACCCTCCTCTTGGAACGACCCAGATCCGAAAGAGATCGGCACTGCAACGAGAAGTGGAACACCTCTGCGTACTGATTCCCACTGATCCCAGCTGACTTCTTTCTTTTTGTTCTTAGCAGGTCAGGAAACCCAAGCTGAGTCTTGATAAACTTCTTGATAAATTAAGCCCAGCTTCCCTGGGTTTGATCCTTATGACCCAGTGGCAAGCAAAATACACTCCCCTCCTTCAAGACCAGCCTTTTGCATCCCAAAATGGTGATTTGGGATCCTTCCGCACCCCTTCAATAGTAATTTTTGCTTTTTTTGGTGGTTATTCATCTCACATTCATAAAACACCCACAGCCCAGGCTCACACAGGGCTTGCATTTCACAGCCCAGGCTCACACAGGGCTTGCATTTGTGGGGGAGGGATCCAGGTCAGCTGAATCCACCGGGGAAATAAAAAAAGCCCACCCAGCCCCCAAAAATTCACTTCTGCATTTCCAGATCCATGCCGGGGAGAAGCAAGAGGCCTCGGCCTCGTTGACCCCAGGGGCTGGGTACCCAGTGGAGAAGGCAGAGGCATTGGTCCTCGCATCCTGCGCAGAGCTGACATCAGTTCCTCGGTTTTACTGACGCAGGCCCAACTCTGGCCTGATTTTTTTAATTGCCTCGTAATTCCTGCAGCACTTGGAGTTTTTATAAGCCTCCTGCTTTCCCCAAGGTCAAGAATGAGTGCCCCCAGGTCCCCCGTTTTCTTAACGGCCAAATAGCGAGCGAGCAGTAAAAGAGGCACGCGGATGCTGTTTCCTTGTGCTGATGGGGTACGCGCACTGTGCAGGGCACTGCGGTTTCAAGGAGGAAAAATTACTCACAATTTAAGCAGCTTTATGGCTTTCCTTGGCCCCTTCCATCCCATGGTGCCAGGAGATACCCAGAAAGGTGAAGAAGATGCTAAAAAATAGAAGGTGCCCTTCATGCTCTTAAGGCTCCCACTTTGGGGAGGTTTTTGAAGGCTTTTTTGGTCAGACACGTTGGAAATGTCTAACGGGAGACAGTAGCAGTAAGAGGTGAGTTTAAACCCCTGCAGCTCAGCAGAAGTGGGCCGGGTGGACTGCCGGTGGGTGGTAGGAAGCAGGTGGGGTTTGGCTTGCTTTATGGCAATTAGGAAGAGAACGAAGCTGCATGGGACTCTCTTAAGAAGGGTGTAAGGACTGGTTTGAGTTACAGCCAAGGTTGGGCTTTCTAGGGAAGGTTTCTCATTAAAACAGCCCCCATGCAACAAACCCGAGCACAGCCAGTACGGATGGAGACAAGCCCATCTCGCATTGCACACAAAGCAGCAAAACCCTGCGCTCTTACCCAGAGAGATAATATTCCCCTCTCCAAACATCCAGGAGGATGCCCTGGGGCTTCAGCCACTCCCTGCTCGCAGCAGAGAAATTCCTCTGCAGCTGGCAGCAGCCCCAGGACCTGCATTTGCTGGCAGCATGGTTACGCTCTGCAGCCCTGGGGAAACCCACGTCCTCCCCAAAGAGCACTGGGGTGTGGGAAGCCGCAGGTTTATCCGCTGTGAGTGGCACAAGCGGCTCTAGCAGATGATTTTGCAAGTCCTTCAAGGTGACAGGTTGCATCCCCCACCTGAGGAGATGCAGAACAGGCCCCACAGGCAGGAGGTGAGCTGGTTTTCAGAGGTACAGAGAGAAGGGCCAAAAGTGGCAGTGTTTGGAGAGAGGTTTTTATCTGGTGTGAGCTTGGCAGGGTGTAGCTGGCTCTGCAAAATACCGTCCATCAGCAGCTCGCCTCCGGGAGAGTCGACAGCCAACACGTGAGCCCGCACAGAGACAGACACTGATTAATCGGACACGAAGCCAACACAGCAAACGGCTACAAACAGGTCTAAGAGGCAAAGGTTGTGCTGGTTGCAGCGTTTCACTCTCGCCCTGATGTATCACCTCCTCCTGCTTTGAGCTCCCATCATTTGGGTGAGCACAACCATGCCTGCAGACACTGTATCAGCGGCGGTCTCTGGAGAAGGGCCTCAGGGGTGCCTGCACCAACCCAACTCCATCACCTGGACGGGAGCTGGAGGGAAGACAAGCAGCAGCAACTCACCTGAAAACATCCAGTAAAGAGTGACGGGTTCTTCTGACCTGCCAGTCAAACCAGTTACCCAGACTGGGGAAAACGGCCGGCCGTGTGAATCCTCTGCCGGGTCACTGGAGCTGCTGGCAACAGCTGATTGTGTTTGTTCAGATGGGAATGATTTTCCTTCACTTGTACTCCCGACAGAGCCAACCTGGAGGCCTCCAAGCCCGCCTGCCAACAACAACACGAGGGCGGGATGGGGACCATATCTATTTCCAATGGAGCTGTCAGCCGGCCGCGGGGGCTGTTGGGTTCTGCTGGTTGAACAAGCATCCTCAGCTCTGAAAGGGAGATAGGAAATCATGCAGCCTCCAGCGCAATGTTGGACACCCCTCCTCCTAATAACACACCTTAGAGTGAGTTATTACCATTGCTGTGGTACCCGAGGCCAAGGGGATGGACAGCAGGGGCTACGCCAGGGCCAGCACTTGCCATGGGGGAAGAAGAGACGTCAGGGAGACTGCACATGCACAAATACACACAGGCAGGGGGTAATTTGGAGGCCTGGGCCTATTTGGAAGGGCCAAGTCCACTCTTCCCGTGAGAAAGTCAGACTGGAGCTTCCAGCGAGCCCAGTTAAGTTCAGGAAAACCTCTTTATCCCTCAGCAAGCCCGCTGGTAAGGCTGGAAAGGGACACAGCTTCTCCTGACCCCTGGTTTCCCTGGGTACCAGGATGAACAGAAATAGCACAGGAGACAGGGACTGAAGCAGAAAGGTCCCAGATGACCGCCCCCGTGTCCCTGGGACAGGAGGCAGGGAACTGCTTTCCCTGCACATGACTCTCTCCATCCCTTTTCCACGCTTCCCAGGAGCAGCTCGAGCTGTGAGCATTACAGACTGCACGTGCTGGTCTGTACCCCAAGAGCTGCTTTCACAGACACCCCCTACCGCCTTCCCAAACCGAAGGCACTGACAGGTAGGATTGCTCCTAAACCCAGCCTGCATGCATGCCGAGCACCTCCAGAGCCCAAAAGATGAAGCAGACCCCATAATCGACCCCCAAGCTCACATACGGTATGGTTTTGGGGTAACACCAATGTCTCGCTGCTCTCCTATAACCTTGCACACCAGCATCCCTACCACAGTGCTGATAAATTCCGGTGTATCTAATAGCTGCTTGGTTTCACGTGCTGGGGCTGAATAATTTCATTAGCAGCTTAAGTGCCGAAAGAAGAAAACACGTTTCTATCTCCGAGACTCCCCGAGAAGCTCCGTGTGAATCAAACCACAGAGGGAATGGGAGCAACAGGAAGTGAAATTCAAAAGAAAGTCCTTCATGGTTTTTTTTTTCCACGAGTCTCCGATGCTAGAGAGGCAAATCGTGATTTGTAGATGCCTAGAGATGGAGAAGTGGAGACCGTCTGAAAAGGGAGTGAATAAATACGACTCCGTATGAGGTCTAGAGAGATAACTCGGAGGAAAAGGGAGCTAGACAGTGTTTTTCCAGCTGAATAGAGTTTCGCCAGACAGCATTTTGCAGGCATGTTTCAATCTGATGAAAACACCTATTCAGGATTATAAAAGCATTGCGTTTCAGGAGGGTTAATGCCTTGTGCTGCTCCCTTATTCCTCTCTCATATTCCATCTTGTTTGTGAAGACAAAAGGAAATATTTCTTCTAGCAAATATTTCTTTGTAGGTGAAATTCCAAACTCCTAAAAAGCAATCCCAACAGTCAGAAATTTTTGAATTTCTGACAGGATGGAAATTCCTTATTTCTTTAAAACCCTCTGGCTTTCTGCTGGCGGGCAGTCCTCAGGGCAGAGCAAAGGCACCAACTCTGGGACTTTCCTGCCTCAGCTTCCCCATGCATAAAGCAAGGATGTGGGGGCTACGGTTCCCTTCCAGATGGCCGTGGAGACCCAGACAGAGCCTCAGGCTGCTCGCCGGTGCGAATACCGGCGAGAAGCTAGACCGAGCAGAGGGTCGGCGGAGGGCTTCCCCTTGGCGCTCGCAGACAGGCTCTTCCTCCTCACCAGACGTCTTGGCTGACGGCTCGCCGCTTCGCTGGCGGGAGAAGCACCAGCTTTGTCTCCTGGCACACGCCGGCGGCGGTGATGGAGGGCGACCAGAGGGAAGCCGGGTTTGAGCCGGCAGCTCAGCCTCCCCTAAGCGCATCTCCGGCACGCGGCCGCCCAGACTGCGCCGCTGCCTCTGCCGACAGCTTTATTGCTGCTGTGGGCCAAGAGAGGTCCATGGGGTGACCTGGCCCTGCACCATCCCTGCTTCACAGCTGCTCAGACAGGAAAGAGAGTTTTGGAGAAAGAGGGGAGAAATCCCCTGGGAAGCAGCTACGGCAAGTCGGTCACCCGCAGGCAAGTTCCTGCGTGGCCTTCCTGCAGCGCAGAGGAAAGCTGGCAGGAAAAACTCCCCACATCGGCTTTTTCCGGCAGGAAAGAAGACAAAAAGAAGCACAGAGGTTTGCTAACCTGCCCATTGGCTGCTCTCAGCCCTTCCTGCATGTTGCCTCCCAGCCCTAACCCGGGTCTTCCCACTGAGAGTCTCCCCGTCTCCCCCACAGCAGAGCCCAGCACTAGCCCAGTGTAGTCTTTGATAGCCTCAGCCAACTGCAGGGCCCTTAACCCCCCAGCCTGGAGCACAGCCCTGCTTCACCCAGCTCCCCCCTTTTCCCAGACCATGTTCCATATGGGATTTTAGCCATGCAAAAGGCAGGGTTCATTTTTTAAAGTAAAGGTAGCATTTCACAGAGGAAAAGGCCTGCATCGATGGATGGAGCCACTATCCTTAGTCAAAGCCCTGATTATTTTTCCCTCCTTTTTCTTTCTGCATTACCCATAGCAACTTTTGGGCATCCTTACTCGCTCCTGCAACCACCTGCATCCTCCCCAGGCTCCTGGTACCCATCACGCTCCATGTCATGACCGCCACGGAGCATTTCCGAAAGAGCCCATCCCCTCACAAGAAGATACCCGAAGCAACGCGGGGAAATACCTCACAGGAAGGGAGAGCCAGGGCTGCAGTGGAAACAGCCCCGTTGGATGGGATCATGGGAGATGGGATGGGGGTGGCAGGTCTCTCCAGCCCTACATCCCACCCACACACCGACATCTGCCACTGCGGGGAGGTCGGGCACGGAAATAGCACCTGGCGATGAAAATATTTGGCTGTGCCGGCAGCCCAGGTAGCTGCCGGGTGTGCCGAGGCTGGGAAAGTTTATAAGGTGGGCTGTGGAAAACTGGCCAGCGGCTCCGCAGACAAAGCCTGCCTCCTTCCAAAACAAACAGCGCCCGCTCCAAGGACCAGCACATGGGGCTGCGGGGCTCCCAGCCACTGTGGGGTGCGAGGGGGAGACTGCAAAGGGAGCTGGGAATAGCTCCATCCCTTAACCCTCACTGCCCTGGCTGCTTCCAGGCTTGCGGTGCTGCTGGAGAATGGTCCAGCGGGATGTTTTATTTGCACTCTCAGCAACAAGCCACCAGCCCAGAGCATTCACGCCCCATCCCCCTATAGAAGTAAACGAACCAATTTCAGGAAAAGATGTTAAAAAACTCCACATCTGACACGTGTTGTGCTCAAGCACTGAGCCCAGGACACCCCCCTGCAGACGTGGGGGCTGCTGCCCGTGATCCCTGAGCACTGACCCTGTCTCTCCCACCCTCCTTCCATGCACAATTCGCTCGTGGTGCCCGACACAGCCCCGTCCCGAGAAATGCCAGTGCCCAGACATGACCTAGGTGTGGAGGGCGGTGGTGGGCACGAGGGCCAGCCGCCCCATTATGAGATCCCCCGCTGTTCTCTGCGAAGAATAGCCCCTTGTCCTACCCCGACAGCTCCCCCTCAGCCAAGGGGGCTGGGGGGAGCAGGGCAGCATGGTGTTGGGGACAAAAAGCGTTAGTTTGGAGACCCAGAGACAAAGGAGCCACAAAAGTGGGTCAGAAAGGGCTGCCCCAGCCCTTGGCCCGTACCCAGAGGTAGCGGCGGGATGGCTTCATGCCAGGGTGCTGGTGCTCCAAATGGCAAAGGGCTGCTGCCCCCTCCCCAGCAAACTGTAGCTATTCAGTGCCGAGGGGAAGCCGGGAGAGCAAGGGGGGTCTCGCCTTTCCTTGGCTCAGCACGGAGCAGCCTGGATGGCAGCAAGTCCTCCTGCTTCGTGGCAGCATCTCCTGCTGAGCAGGGCAGGCACCAGGCAGGCTTCAAGCTGCGGCGAGGGTTTATTTTTCCAGCTAAAATAATTTAATTTAGTGGAAATTTTTCCCTTTCTCAACCTATCTTCTCCCGTAACCAGCACATCCTTGGGAATGGCTGGTCAGCTGGGTGGCACGTCAAGTGAGAAGCCAACCTGGGTTATGTCATTTATTTTCCAACCGAGCGTAGCCGGAGGGTGCTTGTTTTCTTCTTGTCACTAAGGCCCAAAATGTCACTGCTAATGGAATGTACTGGTCCTGATGTCAGAGCAGGTACGCGGGAGGGGGTACATGCTGTATCACGCGCTACCCTGCCCACGCACAAGCACACATGCATACGCTTCGGGCACTTCTGCAAAGCTCCTGGTCTGCAGACGGAACGTTGCTTTTGCTGCTGCATCGCACGCAGCGATATAAAGGGGTTATTTTAGCAGTGCTCGCCCAACTACTGAAGTTGCAAGCGCTGATATAGCTTTATACATGTTGTCTTGCTGCTCTTACAACCTAGACAGCGTGGTGAAGGTGGAACAAGACGCACAGAGCAATGCTAAGAAGAAGAAGAAGGTAGCACGGCCACGGCCAGAGCAAAAGGCACTCACCTGCTAGGGTGTCCAACTCGTCTCCTGGTGAAGGTCCTCGTACAGCAAGTTCAAGCACCAGCCGGGATCCTCATGGGATGTGAAGGCTTGGATATCTGAGCTGAGCTGTCCGCTTGTGGTTTTTGTAGCATCTCCTGAGTAGCAGAAGTTAATGAGCCTGTAGGAAAAAAAACATAGCTCGCAATCCTTTATGACAAGGCAGCCAGCTATACGTTATGTTTAATAGGACAGTTATCGTATGTTAAATACTGGCATGATTAAAACCATATTTATAAAGGATTAACAGCTCTGTAATGGCTACATGTCTGTTCCGAGGCCGTTAAATCTCCCAGAATATGTTTCTAATCAACTATACAATAACCATCTTAATAAATCAGAATTAAAGGCATATTTGGGTGAGCGTGGGTTCCAGACTGCACCTGGAACACCCCTCCAGCTTGCAGGGGAGGAAAAAACACCCCAACAGGCATAAGAGGTTTGAAGAGAAAACAAGTGCTGTTTGTGGAAATCCGGCGGTGCGAGAACACGGAGAGCGTTTGATGGAGACACACCGATTGTATCTGCAAAGTGCCACCTCCCTGGATCACCACAGGCTTGGGGGACCAAGGTGAGGAGAGGCATCCTGCCCGCAAGCCCAACCACACCATCACGTTTCCCACCTGCTAAAAAACCCAGGCGCTGGCAAGAGGGAAACCCCTCTGCCGGCTCCAAGGCCAGGAGAAACCCTTCAGCTCTGAGCACAGAAGCACCCAGGAGTCTGTCACTACTGTGGCTGCTCCCAAATTTTTCTTGTGCTCCTATATGGTGCATTTCTCGCCCGGCATCGCTCCAGCCCTGCTCCCGGGGATGGATTCGGGGCAGCGGTACCCCGCTGTTAGCCAAACGCCCAGGCGCAGCGAAGGCATTTAGCAAAAATAAACGCCGAGGCAGAGCTTGAAATGTTTATTTTCCAACTCCAGGCCATTCATCCAGTGACACCGTTCTGTTCCAGTGAGTCTCCCTCTGTTTATATCAGATGATTAATGAGACACAGATTGTCTTTAGCCCTGATGGACGTTGCAGTCACCAGGGGAAAGTACGAATTGGGGCTCGATCTCCCCCTTTCTCCTCCCACCTCTGTCTACAGCCACCACGCCATTCTGATTGGCCTGGAGTACGGATTTTCTTCCCTTTTTGTGCAATCAAACCCAAGATTTTATTAGTTCCTTTTTTTTTTTTTATAGTTTCTCCATCTACTCTCTGCAATCAGCTCTACTCTGATGACACGGGAACAGGGGCTGAGCTCAAAGAAAGGGAAGGGACAGATTAAACATCAAATAAAGGAGGGAGCTGGAGAGATAAGGCAGAAGACAGCTTGGGTTTCGCCTGCCCAAAGTACAGGACTGAATTTAGAGGTGAGAGATCTGCCAGGATGCACATGGCGATGCCCCAGAGCGCAGCAGACGCTATAACCACCTTTATAATAAACCAGAGTGCAATGCAGGGGTGCCTTTTCCACAGGACACAGGGCATTCCCTGCTCAAAAAAAACATCACTTACAACTTCAACATCACCCATGTGCTTCTTCCTGCTTGGCTACTGACCTGCTCAACGTGTTTCCTGTGCGACACCCGTTAATGCATCTCCCTATATCTCCCTACAGAGGGAAGGCTTGCAAAGCCTTTGTCCCCTTCAAGAAACTCTCGTAAAACACTCCCAACAGTTTATTTCTAACGGGCTTGCACAGCCCAGCGGAGAGGGACCGCTGGGCTAGGGCCAAAACCAGAGGCCCAGGGTCTAACCCAGGGGCGCCGGTGGCTAATTAGCCGCGCTAATCGAACATCACTAGGGAATCATGCTGCAGAGAGACAAGGAAGCTGTAAGAAAGAACAGAAGGTAAATTAATGAGCCCAATTAATAACAATAATAGCAAAGATGTCTTTGCAATGGCTAAATGGGGCTGGATTGAAACCAGCTTGAACATGTCACCACAGTGATGCATTCGCATCCCCCCAAAGTATGGCCCGGGGCAGGAGCAGTTGACACATTTCTCCAGCACTCTAAGCTCAAATTGAAAAGCTGCCATTAACATTAAAAGGAAAAAAATAGCTTTTTAAAAACTCCATACGTTTGGGTGGATTTTTTTTCCCCCCTTCCTTTCTTTCTTTCTGATTCACCCTTCTGATATTTTGCTTGGACTCCAACACTAATGCATTCGTCCTTCTTAGCACATTTTTGGGCTGCTTCCACCATTGTTCTTGGAACCTTCTTTTTTTTAAGGACATATATTTAGATATACAACCTGGTCTCCCATGTTAAAAATCCTACCTCGGGCTGGAAAGGGAAGAGCATGTAGAAAAGGGGATCACGCCAAGGCCGTTGCCCGAGGCACACATGGAGTATGCAGGATGAGGCACGTGCTGCAGGGCCGTGCAAGCACGTGCAAGGTGTGCACGCAGTCAGGGGTGTATTTGTGCACTGTGTGTGTGCAAGGGGTGTGCGGCAGCTGGGCCACCAGCACGTGCTGGTGGCTACCTGGCTTTGGTGACAAGGACCTCTCGGTGTCTGCAGAGAAGGTGGCATCACCAGTGGGATGTTTGTCTGTGCATAGCATTCCAGGGATCCATCTCCAGCACAAAAATGTCTCCCCAAAGTTTTGCTGGCACAAACAAGGGGCTGGTCTCTGTGGCCACCCCTACGTCCTCCCCAAAACTCCCGCTGGGGATTCAACACAGCATCGTGGCTCCTAATCATCCATCCCAGGTCAGGGGGACGTGAGCATTTCCTTGAACCATCCAACACACAAATGTGCTTGCAGAGAGGTTTTGAGGGGTGGTTAGGGGCTGCACCCACCACGGTCACCCCACATCCATCCCCAGCTGGAGGGGGCTCAGGCCATCCGGGTTGTTACAGATACTGCGCTTCGCCAACGGAGAGGGTGGGTTTGGACAGGCTGGTTTTAATAACCCATGAACGCTCAGCCCGCACCCAAACATCTCATTTTGAAAAGGAGCTGGAGTCCAAGAAGCACTCGCAGGCTTTTCATAAACACACTTTAATAATCTTCATCAAGAATTTTAATACAGAGCGCGCTGCCTGCCAGGAAATGCATTTACACTGTCAGCTGCCGAGAGAAACAGCCCTGCACCGCTGCTCAATACCAGAAACACCCGCTCTCCCTCCCTCCGAGCTTTTCCTCTCTTCCCTTCCCTATGAAACACTGTGCTCAGGATATCAGAGGGCTAACAACCTTGGTGAGGAGCCCCCATAGCATCCCCTGAATCCGGGTGCAGCCCCTTTGCCTTGCCCTGCCACGTGCCCACTGTCATCCCGCTCCCGTCTCTTGCCAAGCTGGACCTCGGCTGGCCCTGTGCTTCACCTCGTTTTATTTTTGGGGGGTTTAAAGGCTGCAGCCAGCCTCTTCCCGTCTCTGCCGTGAACCTGCTGACGGTGCCGTCGCAGGGCGGTGGCTGGAGGAAAGCTGCGTGTTTGGAGTATGGGAATAACAGGGGGTTTGCTAGCTACGGATACAGTTTCCAAAGCTTTTTCACAGCAAAGATTAACGGGATCAGAAAACATTTCCTTGCTGGCTGTGGTATTAAACAATTAAAGGGATTAGTCGAGGGTTTTACCATCCTCTGGCGCATCAGGTTTTGGTTCCTGCCAGAGGCAAAATACCCAATTTGATGTACTCCAAGCCTTGGGGGCTGCTTATGGTGGGAATCCTATTTTATAGCCTTTTTCCCAACAGCTGAAAACGCTCCGGCTGTAACCACCCTCCATATGCTGCTCCACACCCAGCTAAGCCAGTTCTCCCCAGGTATGGGTGGATGTCACCCCTCTGTATCCCTGTGGAAGTGTTCCAAAGCCAAGTGCCACCGGCGTGGAAGGGCTCAGACTGGGGGGTAACAGGGGGAGGTTGGAGAAATAGCCCCAGGGCGACTTCGGCATCAGCAACTCCTTCCACACACTTCTTACTAAATCCTGTCTTACTTGCGGGGAGGATTTTCGAACACCAGTTCCTGGCACATTGGACAGTTTGTCTATTTATGTCTGTTCCCAAGTGACTGACAAAAAGAAGGAAAAACACCCCCCCCCAATCCAGTGAAATAAAATGATGAGATTAGAAATACACGTACCAGATGGCCTTTCTGAAACTCATTTAGCAGAGGTGGGGAATGTCAGCTTTCCAACGGGAACGGCACCATCACCTCTGCCGCTTTCCCTGCCCTTGTGAAGTTCTTTGCCTTATTTATTTGCTCGAGATCAGAAAAGCGGGGGGAAGCCGCTCGGCAGAAGTGCCAACCTTTTGAAGTTTCAGCATAAATCGCCTTTTACAGGAGGTTATTTGTCCTTGAGGAAATCCCCAAAATGCTTCGGAGAGTTGAAGGGACCTTTTCATCATGCAGACAGCGGGAAAGGTGCCGGATAGGTTTAGGGAAGCGGCAGTGGGAAGGATGGGTGGGGGGAGAGTGCCCTGCATGGTTATGGCATGAAGCTCTCTTAGTGCCAGGAAAATTCAGGCTGCAAGATATTGGTTTTAATGTTTGTTATTAAGGTGAGAACTTAAAAGATGCTATTCCCCTAAAACCTCTCCAGAGCAGATGGAAATCTCCCATGGATTTTGAGTGGTGGGATGTGCCTCACCTTACACATTCTTCTCATTAATTCCCTCTTTCAGCTCTTTAAGGCATCCACAAAAATCCCTTCCACCTCCCCAGAGCTCAATCCCGTCCTTGCCTGTAGGATGCTGCAATTTGGGGGCAGTACCCGTCTACCTGCACGCAGTCCAGGCACATCCTTGCAGTGGCTTCTCCCTGCACCAGAAGCATCCTAAAAAAAAAAAAACCCAATAAATCAATCCTCGGAGCAACGTATGAGCCACAATCATGCACTTGAGTGGCCGTGGAGGAAATCCAGGTATCGCGGTGCCTGCCATCGAGCTCGAAGCAGCGGGCTGCACCTCCGCAGAGCTGTTACTCCCCGGGGGCTCGGCTTTTCAGCGGCCCGTAAAGCGAGATGTTGTACCTTGTTTGTGTTTCTATGGTATTACCTTGCCTGCTGGCTCCCATCCTACAGCCCCCACCAGCTAAATCTCCGCGAGGTTAATTTCTAACATGAAAAACGGCCTCCCAAGAGCAACTGCGGTTGATTTAAAATAATAAAAATGGAAATCTCAGTTTTGATGACTAATCCTGGGAGACCAGCTTAAATTAGTGCTAACCAATCGGCCGCGAAAGACCAGAGGAAAAGTCCTGCTGGACCTCTCTCCTCAGTCCACTCCCCGGCTTCATTTTCCATCCCCAGATCCTTCCAGCCTGCAAACATATACAGCGTTGCCTCGGCAACTCGGAGACGAGATATATGTACATGAAAGAATGAGACAATCTTTTTCCTCCTTGATTGCCTGGAAGGTGGAAAATGTAAACCTATTCTAGTCTTAAAGCAACATCAGCTCGTACCAGACACACTCACACCCCAACCTGTGCCTAAATCTGCCACCCCCAGCTCCCACGTGGAGATAAAGAGCCATCCTCTCTCAGACCCTCCCCGGATATACCTGCTCTCTCATCCCAAGGGAGGATGCTCAGGACATGAGGATTCACCAAAACACACGCTTTGCCCAAAGGTACTTTCCCTCTTGCACACACAAGCTGGTTTATTCTTCCGTCTTCCAGAAGCCTGGGTTCATTTGTGAACCCCAGTTTAAGCATTAGGCATGCTTTCCGCCTTTTCCCACTTAGCCCTGTGCCGAAGGAATCCCCACGCTGGAAGTTTCATCTGCATTATCAGCATTTTTTCCTCTCCAACCCCATACCCTAAGGACCTGCCTGACCTGCAAGCAATTAAAACACTGGGTCTCATGAACTCCCCGCGACGTCTTGGCTGCAAAAGGACACGATGAAAAGACCAATTCCCCCCAGTCCACCTCGGCACCAGTCTCCACTTCCCTACGAGCTTTGTTGTGAACCGTGGCTATCAGAACGCTCCTTACTCAGACGTTTCCCATCTGGAGTCAATCGCTTCATCGGTCCCCTCAACCGGCAGGAATTCTGTGGCATGTGCCTGCTGGATTAAAGTATGAACTACTTATTACAAATAACAGGAGGGCTCCAAAAGAAGGAAAATAGCTGAGTGAAGAGGGATGCTTGTGCGTCTCATGGATGCAACTGGCTTCCCTCCAGACCTTTCCAGCATCCTTCCTTGAGTCTACCCAACCAGGGCTGTGTCCAGGCAGCATTATTCCTTGCCTGCCCAGCCATACAGCACATAATGACCTTCGACATCATTACTTGGTGATGTCCCATCTGCAAAAAAGCCCATGAGTTTATACCCTGGAGATATCCTTCTGTGGGAAGTATGGGAAACACCTTCTTCGTACTCAAAGTGAAAAGTAGGAAGGACTAGCCAAAGACAGTTTCAGAGGCTGCTGTCACGATGGAGCAATAAAGATAAAACCCCCTTGGCTATCCTATTACAGCTGAGTATGAGTTGAGCTGGAAGCTCTTGGGGAGCCATTCCTTTGGCTCAGACACTAAGGCCTGGGATGCTGTGAAAAGCTTGAAGTGAATTTCTGACTCTCAAAAGCAGCTCAGGCCTTGCCACAGGTCTCAGCAGAGCCAAGACATGACCCCTTGCTCCCAGTCCCACCACCACCATTTTCAATAGAGTTCCTCTGCTGACACTTCATAGACTCACAGAACAGTTTGGGTTGGAAAGGAACTTAAAGACCATCCAGTCCCACCCCCTGCCCATGGGCAGGGACACCTTCCACTAGACCAGGTTGCTCCAAGCCTCATCCAGCCTGGCCTTGGACACTTCCAGGGATGGGGCATCCACAGCTTCTCTGGGCAACCTGTCCCAGTGCCTCCCCACCCTCTCTGGGAAGAACTTCTTCCTGATATGTATTCTAATCTCATGAGAGCAGAGTAGAGGGGGAGAAACCCCTATGTCACCCTGCTGGCCACACTTCTCCTGATACAGCCAAGGATACGGTTGGCTTTCTGGGCTTCCAGTTCATGTCCAGCTTCTCACCCATCAGTACTCCCAAGTCTTTCTCCTCAGGCCTGCTCTTTTGATCCCCTCCCCCCCCAGCCTGTACTTGTGCTTGGGATTGCCCCAACCCAGGTGCAGGACCTTGCACTTGGCCTT